>NC_060192.1:6633707-6668707 GCF_021184085.1 Oncorhynchus gorbuscha | reverse complement strand
GTGTGTGTGTGTGTGTGTGTGTGTGTGTGTGTGTGTGTGTGTGTGTGTGTGTGTGTGTGTGTGTGTGTGTGTGTGTGTGTGTGTGTGTGTGTGTGTGTGTGTGTGTGTGTGTGTGTGTGTGTACCTGTCTCGCAGCGCTGTCCAGTGTATCCAGTTGGACACACACAGATGCTGGCTCTGCCTCTCTGGTAGCAGGACGCTTGGTTCAAACACACATTCACTGTGCACTGCTGCAGTCCTGGGACACACACATATATATCATCCTCATCAACAACATCATTATCATCATCAACATTCAACAACAACCATGAGAGCAGAGATGACAGCGGCCATGATGACGTCACCAACCCATTGTTAAACCACTGAATAGATCTGAGATTTACACCTACCTCTGACATCGACAGTCTGGTCCACGATGTAGTAGTCAGATCCTGTTTCAGGTTGGTATGTGGACTGAGGTTCTTTAGGAGCATGGGGGCCGGCCTCCAGCAGAGGAGGACCAATCACCTGGTCATAATCCACAAACTCCTCCCCCTCAGGCCGGGGGGTCTGGGGGGTCAGGGCCCAGTCGGGGATGGGGCGGGAGGGAGGTGGAGTGGAGGGGTGTGCAGGGGGTGTGTGTGTTTGGTTCAGGTGCTGTGGGGTCTTCTGATCTGTGGTAGAGTGACTGGTTTGGTTCTTATGGTGGGTGGGGGGGAATCTAGGGTGAGAGGGCTGTTTGGTTTGGTCCTTAGTGTGGGTGGAGTGATCTTTATGGTATGTGGTCTGGTTCTTGGTGGGATCCCTAACGTGTGTTGGACGCTGGGTGGAGTGTGTAGGGGGGTACATGGATCGATCCTTAGTGTCTGTGGAGTGATTGCTATCGTGTGTGTTATGTTGATTGGTTTGGTCCTTCCCATCTGTAGAGGGGTGTCTGGTCTGAGCTTTAGTATGAGTGGAGAGATCTTTCTCCTGTGTGACAGGTTGGTGGGAGTGGTCTCTGTGCTGTGTAGAAGAGTCTGTGTGATGTCCAGGGTGGACTCCTACAGTCTCTCCTGCCTGGGTTGGCATGGTTCCTGGTCTGACTTCTGGTTTGGGTGTAACAGTCACCTGTCCCTCCACCCCAGGCCCCACCGGGGGAGCTTCGATGGCTCCAGGACCGCCGGGGCTAGTGTATCTGGTGTCTTCAGGTGGGTACACCTCCTGTGCCGAGCCTTCCTCTTCTGCCGATGAAGACCCCTCGAAGTCTCCTGCCTCTGTCTGTGATGTAGTGTGTGTGTCCTTGGTGTAAGTATCAATAGTGTTTGTGTCCTTAGTGCGAGTAGGGTGTGCGTGTGATGGAGTGTGTGTGTCCTTGGTGTCAGTATCAATAGTGTTTGTGTCCTTAGTGCGAGTAGAGTGTGCGTGTGATGGAGTGTGTGTGTCCTTGGTGTAAGTATCTATAGTGTTTGAGTCCTTAGTGTGAGCAGAGTGTGTATGAGACGGGGCGTGTGTCATACTCTCCGCCCCTCCAATCTCCGTCTCGTCTGTGACCACGCCTGATTGGCTGTCTGAGGCGGGGGTGGGTCGGGTGTCTTCTGCTGAGCCCTCCTGGGTACGGCCGCCTGACCCTTCCATGTCCTCGTCAGGCGAGACGCCATCTGGGGAAGTATGGGGGTAACCAGTGGATGAGGCTGAGACTGGGGAAGAGACTGGGGATGTGTGTTGGGAATTCGGGGTTGTTCCATTGGAGCTCTCCGTCTTTCCTGTCCTGTCTCTGCCTGTGCCTCTGTCCGTGTCTTTCGCTGTGTGTCTGTTGGTATCTCCGTCTGTGTCTGTAGCAGTGGACTCGCTGGTCTCTCCAGTATGGATGGAGTCATAGTCAAAGGGAGTGGGGCTTTTCTCCTCTCCTCGCTCCATCTCTCCTCCCAGTTCACCATAGACTGGTGTGGCCATCTCAAACTGGTCTCCTCTAGCCTCCTGCTGAATGAATGGATGAATGGATGAATGGATGAATGAGTGAATATGTATTGCTGTTATTGCCGTATCACTTCATGCAACCCATCTCAATTATGCTTTTTCTACTTCCATTGTCCTTGAAAGAGAGGCTAAACACCTCTCACACATCCAGACAGTAAATCTGACCTGGTGTTTCCCGTTGACGAAGCTGAGCATTGGGGGAAAAGGGATGGGAGGCATGCCGTCAGAGTCCTCACTGCCGCGAATGGCCTCACTCTGGGTAACTGGGAAGGCTGGGATGAGAGGGGACTGGAAATCTCCATTACCCCCTAAAGGGTGTCCCAGGACCTGCAGGATGTGGTTCACTGGAAACACAGGAACAACCCAGGGAGAGTAGGGAGGTGAGGTAAAGAGTGAAACACAGGAACAACCCAGGGAGAGTAGGGAGGTGAGGTAAAGAGTGAGGGTGTGTGTCTGTCTGTCTGTGTGTGTGTGTGGACGTGTTTAACTATTCAGGGACCAGAAGTCCCCACAAGAATAGTAAACGGAAGAAAAACACTGGGGACATTATTTCTAGGGTGTTTGTGGTTGAGATTAGAATTTGTGTTAGGGTTTGAATTACGTTTAAGGTCAGGAGTTAGGGTTAGTTTTAGGGTTAGGAGCTAGGGTTCAGTTTAGGGTTAGGAGTTAGGGTTAGTTTTAGGGTTAGGAGCTAGGGTTCAGTTTAGGGTTAGAGTTAAGGTTAGGTTTAAGGTTAGGGATTTTGAACGGGACTGAATTGTGTGTCCCCACAAGGTTAGCTGTACAAGGATGTGTGTGTGTGTGTGAACCTGCAAATCCTACAGATTCAGGTCTACCAGAAACACACCACAGTAAAACCCTAATACACATGGTTGATAAATGATCATTA
Source organism: Oncorhynchus gorbuscha (assembly GCF_021184085.1). Lineage (NCBI taxonomy): Eukaryota > Metazoa > Chordata > Actinopteri > Salmoniformes > Salmonidae > Oncorhynchus > Oncorhynchus gorbuscha. Next base: position 6,665,880 of record NC_060192.1, on the reverse strand, counting down.
TTTCAGCATTGCAATATGCCAATATGCTGTTATACTATCCACAAAGACTTAATAGTGTAAGCTGTGTGTTGGCTTATGACTGGTTCAATGAGAGCCAGAAGCATTATTTGAACAATGCAGGTGTGTGTCTTCATTAGGTCTTTATGGTACACATGGAACCTATATCGCGGGAACGGGTGCAAGGGGAAGCACATACAGGGTAGCACTAAACCTGAGGTTAGTTATGTCTCTGGGGACAAATAAAACCATGTGAGATGCTTTTTAATCTGCCGTCGAATGAGAGTGTGTGTGTGTGTGTGTGTGTGTGTGTGTGTGTGTGTGTGTGTGTGTGTGTGTGTGTGTGTGTGTGTGTGTGTGTGTGTGTGTGTGTGTGTGTGTGTGTGTGTGTGTGTGTGTGTGCGTGTTTGTGTCTGTGTGTGTGTCCGTGTCTGTGTGTGTGTGTGTGTGTGTGTGTGTGTGTGTGTGTGTGTGTGTGTGTGTGTGTGTGTGTGTGTGTGTGTGTGTGTGTGTGTGTGTGTGTGTGTGTGTGTGTGTGTGTGTGTGTGTGTGCGTGTGCGTGTGCGTGTGCGTGTGCGTGTGCGTGTGTATTCGTCATACTTAACCATGTTAATAAAACCCAAACCCAACCTAAAGAGGTGTCCGTCCCTTCGTGACCCTGAATCAGATACTGATCAGATACTATCTACTATATGCGAAACAGGAAGATTTAACTACACAGATGTAGGATCTTAATTTGAGCTAGTTTGCTACAACAGGAGAATAATCCTGCTGCAACAGGAAATGTGAATTATTATGTGACTTATAATTAATGGGCATTTTAGTAGGGGTTGATACATTTTTCGTTCGGGCAAATCAAGTCTGAAATGTCAAAATTACAAACTTCAGAACCCTTTAAAACTCAAATACACAACAAGTTTGCATTCCCTGCTGTGCAGGACAATTCTTAGCAACAAAAGGGTGATTAAATTAAGATCCATCTGTAATACTCCATATTTCAAAGTCTCAATTCCCTTTACTTGTGTAGAAATTGTGGAAGTATAACCCACTGAGGAACTCAACTCTTATTGAGTTACTGGTTGAAATATGACCCAATACAGGATCCAATATACAATATGTCCCTTTAATAATAAACAATAGCCATTCATAAACGTTACGGCTTGGATCGGGTAGCGCAGCCGGTAGACTCACACACATTAAAAGAGAAAAGGGGGAGAGGCATGGGGTGCGGTGTACGTTGGGAAGGAATGAAGGGAGAGATGGGAATGTTAGAGGGTCGATGAAGGGAGCAGACCGAGGGAGCAATTAGTTGAGAGTGATTACAACGCTGACTGATCTGAGAGGCTCTATCATTTGACCTCAGGGTCACGTGTGCCCCTCTTTCTCTCTCCCGCCCTCGCGAGAAAAAAGTAACTGCCAAGCTACGAGACGAAAAATGACTTAACGTGTTTCCACATCTGGTTGTGCAGAACCTGCGGGTGTGCTTACATGTAACCGGGTTGCAAATGGACAGAGACGATAACGACACAACTTCTCTGTTAAACCAAGAGAACAAACAGCTGGAAAGGACCCAGAGGTGATCCTCAGTCAGGACAGAGATTTCCTTAAGACATCACTGGAAGCACGCAAAGCAGGCACACACAGCAGACCCGGAGGCAGAAATAATCAGTTGGACGGGCCTTTGATTTCCACGTTTCTTTCCCACAGGACCTCATATGCTTTTAAAAAAAATGGCTGTCATAGTAAAGACCACAGGCAGCTCGTGGGATTCAAGTTTGGGGAATCTCACAATTTATCCTACCATTTCTACCCATCTGCGTGCCAGTTCTGATTATTTCGACATGTGCTTTTTATTGGAACGGTTGAATTTCAATAATAACGTTTTCGTTTCTCAAAAATCATTGTCACCTGGTTCTATCCTAAAAATCTGAAGTAAAAATTGGACTTTGCCCAGAGCCACTAGCCTCTATCACATGGACCATTGACACACTGGGATCCATTGGCGGCGAAGGAAATGAGAACTCAAGAGATGCAGCAGTAGGCGTATAACTTCCATCGTCAATTAAGTCAAATACAGAGGCCTAAAGCCGGGGGAAATAAAAGCAGTAGAATATATCCTGCTGAAAATTCTGGTTCTTTAAATCACAATCTATCTACTGCGCCTGTCTGCATTCCTTTCTATCTTAAAAAAAAAAAATTTGGTAAAGTATTTTGAATGGGTTTATTTACACAGGAGAAATGATAACATTTTGGCGAAACATACATTTACTTTAGGGATATCCAACATCCTAACAGTGCACTGCACCCGCCATTTTCCTTTGGCTGAAACCAGAGATCCTGTATATAATGACGAGATGCTCATGTCTCCGCCCTAAACAATGGGAGTCTTTGATCCCAAAGGCTTGAAGGTAGGCGACAAGCATGTTATTCCCATAGAAACGCATTGGGCTTTTACTGGACGGAATTTGGCGACCTCTTCCTCTCTGTTGAAACTAAGCATTTCTCCACTGGAGAAAGCACCCAAGCAAGCGAAACAGCGCCCTTCTATATGTGGCCCATGTGTCTGATGCTGTCTGGCCAGAAATAGTATGACACGCCATACTCTGTTGGTGCAGACATGATCAGATACGTGGTCTACACATGCTGGGACAGAGGGGCACCGTTTCACTCGCTCGCTCCGATGCTTTAATGAGATTGATGCATCTTTCTGTTGGCCGTGTGTTGGTCAAATAAGTTATAAATATATCAATATTTTATTTGGATGGGCAAGGAGGTATGGTCGGCCCCCTAAGGCCCGCCATAACGCCCACCCAACCACCCACGCATGCACGCACACAGAGAGAAACACAGCTAAGTTAGGTCATCCCTAAATCTAAAATGTTCCCACAGATACTGAACTCCTACAGCAGCCAAGGCTGGAAATCTCTTTTAATAACGGAGATATTAATATATTATGGAGATGCATCAGGTCAGTTTTAGGACACAGTCGTCCAGCAGTAGCCTGGTTAAAAGGTGGTCACTGTCTCCTTCCTGTCCATGCCTGTATACTCTCTTTCCATGCTACTATCTTTGACTGACCATTCTGTCTGCCTACACTGGACATCTGTCGAGATCTGACAGAGCGTCACTACAAGCAGCTCACTCTGAAGCCCAGAGAGTACAGAGTCCTTCAGCACACGCAGTCGCCCACAGAGACTCATAATGTTAGAGTATACTTAAGCAATAAGGCCAGAGGAGGTGTGGTATATGGCTAATGTACCACGACCAAGGGCTGTTTTTAACCACGACGCAATGCGGAGTGCCTGGATACAGCCCTTAGCCGTGGTATATTGGCCATATACCACAAACCCCCGAGGTACCTTATTGCTATTATAAACTGGTTACCAACGTAATTAGAGCAGTAAAAATACATGTTTTGTCATTCCCATGGTATATGGTCTGATATACCATGGCTGTCAGCCAATCAGCATTCAGGGCTCAAACCACCCAGTTTATAAAACAGGACTTAGTACAGTCACTTCACAAGGTGGCTGAGACAGTTCTTAGTTTGGCGATACAATCATGAGAACATACCTGGAAACAGAGGTGTTATGTCCACGTACACAGAGTTAGCAGTGTTGAGATAAGAGTTTGTTTGTTTGTTTTTGTATTTTTAAATGGAACATTGCCTTGTCATCGGAGACGACTGTAAACTCTCACCTGATTGGTTCCGGTCGTGCACGTCGACGATGATGAGGTGGATTGGTGGTTTGGTGGGCGAGGCCTCCTCATGGATAGCCACCGATTTGTCCATGCCGTATGATTCCGTGGCTCCCGGTTGGCTGTGGGTTGTTGTTCTAGAGCTCTTGCCCTCCTCCTCCTTGTAGACCACAGCAGGCTGCTGTCCTGTCACTTTGTCCCCACCTGAGGGGCCGTGCTCTGGGGTGACCAACCCTGGATACCCCTTTGGATGTCCTGGGTACCCTGGTTGTCCTGGGCGTGAGGGGTCCGACCCCAGTCCTGTGTCTGCCGTGAAGCCCTGTGTGGGAGTCATCACTCCCCGGTCATCCCCCTCACTCTCCCCATCACTACTGCTCCCCTCCCCACTCCCACTGCTCTCCCCCCTGCCTGAGCCTGTCTGAACTTCCCCCTCTTCCTTGTCTCCCCCCTGGTTGATGTCTAGTTGGGGGCGGGTGGGCTGGGAGCGGATGGTGGGGAGAGGGGGCAGCTGCAGGGGGAACAGGGGATCACCCATGGGGGGCAATGACTCTACCTTGGTTAGGTCTGGGACAAAGTCCTCCCCATCGTACTCAGGGAACTGAGTGGTACCAACAGAGAAGTCTGTCTTTTGGTCTGTCGTCCTGTCTCCTCCCTGGGTAGTTCTGTCTTTGCCTGTCGTCTCGCGGTCAGTGGTGCGATGCTCGTCTTTGGCGGCGTGTGTTCCGTCAGTGGCAGTGTAATGTCGGACTGTGCCTGTATAAGCGGTATCGTGTGGTCCACCTGTATGCTCACTTCTGTCTTGGCCAGTTGTTTGGTGTGGTTTGTCTGCAGCTGTGCGGTCAGCTCTGTCTGCGGGAGTTGAGCCTGTAAGGTTTGGTCCGCCTGCGTGGTAGGTAGTGCGAGGTTCGTCTGTGGCCGTGTCTGCCCTGCGAGCATCCGTGGTCGTCACAGGCCCGGGAGGGGGGATCTCTGGTTCCTTACCTGCAGAGACAGAGAGGAGGGGTTTATAGCACAACACGTTTCACGTTGCCCCTATGAGGTGGTCTCTCAGATGACATCACCTGAGATCACAGTCGAGGTACAGGCGTGTACTCCGAGGCAAATAGAAGGACGAATGAACATGCAGTGCCATAGTAAATGGAAGACAAAGGGGAAACAGAATGCTATCGGGGGAACACTAAACATGGTGTTGTCAGAGTCCGAATGGTGTAAGCTCACAGCAGCAGGCTGTAAAAGGACATCAAACCCAGAGAGTTACATGTTTTGAAGAGCGACGTCAGCCGTTAAGAATCATTAAGTGTCAGTGCCAGCGGGGGTCAGTCTGTCAGAATGTCTCGCTTTCTCTCTCTGCCAGGAGGTCTGTATTTTTAGACTGCATGGCGTGTGAACTGTGTTAAAAATGGTTGTTTCAGGCCAACTGTAAACCTCCGACCTGCCTTTTCCCCTGGCATAAGCGTGTATGCAATACACACACACCCGCAAACACACACCTAGATGTGCTGAAAAGTTTCTTTTGGCTACGCACAACCTGCTATGTTCCAACACTGGCGCACATCTTTAGGCAACATGTCTCTTTTTTCCTCTGGTAGAAAATAGCAACATGTCTCTTTTTCCTCCGGTAGAAAATAGCAACACGTCTCTTTTTCCTCCTGTAGAAAATAGCAACACGTCTCTTTTTCCTCCGGTAGAAAATAGCAACACGTCTCTTTTTCCTCTGGTAGAAAATAGCAACATGTCTCTTTTTCCTCCTGTAGAAAATAGCAACACGTCTCTTTTTCCTCTGGTAGAAAATAGCAACATGTCTCTTTTTCCTCCTGCAGAAAATAGCAACATGTCTCATTTTCCTCCTGTAGAAAATAGCAACATGTCTCTTTTTCCTCCTGTAGAAAATAGCAACATGTCTCTTTTTCCTCCTGTAGAAAATAGCAACATGTCTCTTTTTCCTCCGGTAGAAAATAGCAACACGTCTCTTTTTCCTCCGGTAGAAAATAGCAACACGTCTCTTTTTCCTCTGGTAGAAAATAGCAACATGTCTTTTTCCTCCTGTAGAAAATAGCAACATGTCTCTTTTTCCTCCTGTAGAAAATAGCAACATGTCTCTTTTTCCTCCTGCAGAAAATAGCAACATGTCTCTTTTTCCTCTGGTAGAAAATAGCAACATGTCTCTTTTTCCTCCTGTAGAAAATAGCAACACGTCTCTTTTTTCCTCCGGTAGTATATAGCAACACGTCTCTTTTTTCCTCCGGTAGTATATAGCAACATGTCTCTTTTTTCCTCCTGTAGAATATAGCAACACGTCTCTTTTTTCCTCTAGTAACCCTTTACCATCAGTGGAAAAGGGAAGTCTACATACATGCAAAGTCATAACATCCCTCTCTGTGTCGCCCACATCCACACAACCACAATGCACCTGTGTAACGTTCTCGCTGCTTGTCTCATGGACAGCTGACGCATGCACGTTAACCTTACCGACATACTGTCATGTCATAATTATGTTTTAATGTATATATTCCATTTTAGCCCACCCTCGCAAAATGTTGGATGCCCCCCCACCCCCTCCTCTCTCCCACACTCCCTCTCTCTCTTTTCCTCCACTTCTCTTTCCCCCCCTCTCTCTGCTTCTCGTTCTCGCTCTCTCTTTCACCCCTACTCTCCACCTCTCTCTCTCTCTCTCTCTCTCTCTCTCTCTCTCTCTCTCTCTCTCTCTCTCTCTCTCTCTCTCTCTCTCTCTCTCTCTCTCTCTCTCTCTCTCTCTCTCTCTCTCTCTCTCTGTGTGAGTTGGAGGCGTGTATAGCTGGCAGGACTCTGAGCAAAGACACTCGTTCGCCCGCTCACTCAAACTGTGAGGGGATGTGGACAGTCCAGCATCCAGCCCAGCCAAGCTAGCTCCATCTCCAGCCCTGGTCTGATGTCACGTGTTTGCCTGGGCCAGGCCATCTGGCTGGCCTGCAGTCTGTCCCGAGTCCCGTTAGCCATGTCACTCCCACTATGCATTAGCCCGCATGCCCTATAGGCTAAACGCAAGACCCAGCCATAGTTTCTGAGCTGTATGAATCAGCCACACACGGTCGGAGACGTTACCGTTTCACATGCATTATGTTATGGATTTCATCAAATGGTCTTTTAGAAACCACTAGATTGCAACAGAATATTTAGTGTCTGCAAAAAGAGGGTTGCAAGTGTGTAAATTGATACTGATAATCTGATAATGATGATCATGATGAGAATGATACTCTTCGGCAAGTAAGACTCGCCCTCCCTCTTTCTCTCATGTTCCCCTCTCTCTCTGGGAAGGGGCCCGCTGTAATGCATTAGGGACCTGTCCTGTTTCTCTCTGTGCTTCTCGCCGTGTAGATAGCATGAGTTGGGTTTTCCCCTAGTAAAAAATAATTTAAAAACCACACACACACACACAGGCTCATAAACGGGAGGAACAGAAGAGAGAGGAGCGAGCGGGAGGCTATTCTTCAGCACGGTGGAGTTAAACAGGGCGCTGGTTCTATGTAGAACTCATTCTCCTTCCCCTTGCAACCCCACACTATGAACTGCTTTGGTTTCCTAACTGTTACTGGGTCTCTGCTGTGACCCTCCTGGAGATATCGTTGTCTAATGACCCACCAAATCAGAGCCATGTTTCGAGCCGGGATCCAGTCCTAAGCCCTGACCCTGAAAGAATGGGCCAACCATGTGGAAGACATTGGGTTACCTTGGAAACCGGAAGGTTGAGAGAGGATAAAGGAGGACGGAGAGGTTGCAGACTGCAGTGAGGTAGAGGGAGGAAGGAGAGGTTGCAGACTGCAGTAAGGTAGAGGGAGGAAGGAGAGGTTGCAGACTGCAGTGAGGTAGAGGGAGGAAGGAGAGGTTGCAGACTGCAGTGAGGTAGAGGGAGGAAGGAGAGGTTGCAGACTGCAGTAAGGTAGAGGGAGGAAGGAGAGGTTGCAGACTGCAGTAAGGTAGAGGGAGGAAGGAGAGGTTGCAGACTGCAGTAAGGTAGAGGGAGGAAGGAGAGGTTGCAGACTGCAGTAAGGTAGAGGGAGGAAGGAGAGGTTGCAGACTGCATTTAGGTAGAGGGAGGAAGGAGAGGTTGCAGACTGCAGTAAGGTAGAGAGTAATGAGAGGTTGCAGACTGCATTTAGGTAGAGGGAGGAAGGAGAGGTTGCAAACTGCAGTAAGGTGGAGAGTAATGAGAGGTTGCAGACTGCAGTAAGGTGGAGAGTAATGAGAGGTTGCAGACTGCATTTAGGTAGAGAGTAATGAGAGGTTGCAGACTGCAGTTAGGTAGAGAGTAATGAGAGGTTGCAGAATGCAGTAAGGTGGAGAGGAAGGAGAGGTTGCAGACTGCAGTTAGGGAATGGGAGGTTGGAGACTGCAGTAAGGCAGAGAGATGAATGGGAGGTTGGAGACTGCAGTAAGGCAGAGAGAGGGGAATGGGAGGTTGGAGACTGCAGTAAGGCAGAGAGAGGAATGGGAGGTTGGAGACTGCAGTAAGACAGAGAGAGGGGAATGGGAGGTTGGAGACTGCAGTAAGGCAGAGAGAGGGGAATGGGAGGTTGGAGACTGCAGTAAGGCAGAGAGAGGGGAATGGGAGGTTGGAGACAGCAGTAAGGCAGAGAGAGGGGAATGGGAGGTTGGAGACTGCAGTAAGGCAGAGAGAGGGGAATGGGAGGTTGGAGACTGCAGTAAGGCAGAGAGAGGAATGGGAGGTTGGAGACTGCAGTAAGGCAGAGAGAGGGGAATGGGAGGTTGGAGACTGCAGTAAGGCAGAGAGAGGGGAATGGGAGGTTGGAGACTGCAGTAAGGCAGAGAGAGGAATGGGAGGTTGCACACTTGCAGACTGCAATAAGGCAGGTAGAGGTTGGGGATGTAGGACACTCATAGACTGCAGTAAAGGAGAGGTGCAGGAGTTAGGGGAATGCAGTAATGCAGGGAGAGGAAGATGATGTATGGGTTAGAGATTGCAGTTAAGCATAAGGCAGGGAGTATGGGGTGATACAGTAAAGCAAGGAGCGGAAGGGAGTGGGTCTTTCCAGATGTAAAGTACATGCTTACTGTGCAAACAGATGTGTCCAACATGGTAGCGCAATAAATAAATGTCCTTTTAAAAGCCTGTAACTTGAACCACAATACAAATCATGTCAACTGAAAATGAACATATAAAATGTAACGTTTGTGTGTTGCTCAAGCATTCAGCCTTTTACTGTAAACCAACCGTTTCACCTTAACCAGCCTCTCCATCCTCTTCTCTCTATCTCTAATCCTCTCTCTCTAACTCCCTCCCCTCTCCCTCTCTCCATCTCCCCCTTCTCCCCCCACACAACCCCTTTCTCTGTCTCATAGATGTGCTCTGTCCCCGCAGGCTCGGTCGTTTAAACAAGCCTCAGCAGGAAGTGAAAACAAGGTGAGAGTTCATCCTCACACAGGACGGGCCATAACTCATTGAGCCTCTCGAGAAACCACATAAATATCCCTGATGCTACTCCGGCCTGCCAAGTCTGACCCCCTCCCTCCCCCTCCCTCCTTAAGAACATGTCTACTCTCTCCCCCCCTTCTCACTACTTCTCTCTCCCATATCTCAATGTCTGGCTCCTCCTCTCACTCTTCTTCCTCCCCATCCTCAATATCATCATTGTGATCACCATTGTCATCGCCGCCATAGTAGCAGCAACAGTAGCTTTAGCAACTGTGGTGGTAGTAGCTTTACACAAGTCTTACCCTTGAAGCAGAACGCTCCATGTCTGTCAATAGGTTTGGGGAAGCCAGTCTGGTTGGGGAATCGGTACAGAGTCCGAACCCCCAGCAGTCCTCCTCCACACTGGGGCCTGGGGACCGAGATGGGGTAGCGGGCGCTCCCGTCTGACAGCCAGCCGTAGTCACAGCGATCCAGGCCTCCGCGCCACGCGGCGAACAGGTTGCCAGGGGAGGCGAGCACCGCCCCCTGCGTCTCGCATGCACGCTTAGCCTGGCGAAGGGTCAGCTTGTAACGGATAGGAGCATAGAACACCTCACCTGCAGGGGGAGAAGTGTGCACACTTTACCCAATGAGACACACGCTTTAACTCGCCATCAGGAAACACCAAACACTAAAACTCACTCATGCACACACCCTTTCTCACCGTGTAGTTTGTCTGCGTAACAGTAGACGTCGTAGGTCTCTTTAGGGTCTCTGAGCCCATACGTCCTGATCCCAGGCCTGTGCATCATATCGCCCATGCAACCAGGACGGGGCTTCGTGATTGGGTATCTACAGGGAAGAGAGAGAGGGCGGGAGCATGGGAAATGTAGTTTACCAGACATACTCTGACAGGGCCGGAGGTACCCTCGAGACGGGTACTAAACATATTGGGTTTCATCACCAGCCACAGCAGTTGAGAGCTGTGATGCTCATTAAGTAACACGCAAACACACCTGACTGTCTGGTCGGCCATCCAGCCGGCGTCACACTGGTCCAGTCCGTCCTCGAAGGCGGCAGTCAGCTGCTCGGCCGTAGCGATGGTTGCCCCGGCCGCGCGGCACGCGCCAACAGCCCCGGGAAAGGAAAAGGTATAGCGGCTAGAAGCAGACCTGTAGTGGAACACCACACCTGGAGAGAGACAGAGACAGGAGGTCAGTGTGTGTGTTTGTGTGGTGAGTGCCTGTGTTGAGTATCGAGACGGTTACTGACGGTTACTGAAAGGACGCAACCAGCGAGCCCACTTTCACAAGCAATTTAGAGAAAAAACTGTCGCCCAGATCCACTTACTGCACAATAAGTGCATTCAAATAAGGAAACGGAGAGGACCAAGTAACACGAGCATCAGACTGCAGATAGGACAGGGAAGAAGACTGCTCTGCCATACTTTAGCCCCTCTGACATCCTGGAACTGCCCGAGGATGTTCGCCAGGTGCAATCAGAACCCTGTTTTCCAGAGTTCATAAGAGAGTTCGTTGTTTCTCCCTCTAGGAAACTGGCTCCAGTTGTAGAGTTCGCTGAATAGACTGACAAGCAGTCAAAAGAGTTGTTAGTCGGAGAGAGCTGGTTGTAATCTACACACAGAGACTGTACCAACAGACCGTGGTACCGACAGACCGTTGTGCCAACAGACCGTTGTTCATCTCTAATGCACACTATGTGACAATCTGGGCTATTCAGGGGGTTCCTCCTTATGAAAGATACCCAGCTTGAATGCCACACAGTAGGATACTGGTGGGGGGGGGGGGGGGGGTTTGATAGGGCGGAACATAATTGCTAATCATTTGTAGAAGCCCAAACAGATCATATTTGACTAAAACTCACGTAGGCATTTCAAACCTTGCTGACATTTGTGTACGAGAACACGCGTCGTCCTATTGCGCGTGGGAATAGTTGGAAACAGATTTCAATAACTCGGAGCTGATTTCTTAGTGGTTTGTACAGTCTTTCATGTCCAACATTGAATTTGCACAGGACATTCGGGGGTGTCAGTTGGGGAATCGTGACCTAAAGGCTCCCTATGGAACAGCATGTCTGAGAGGGAAAGACACAAAGCAGGTCGAGACATTAGAGACTTTTACATGATTTATATTTATATTACCCAACAACTCCCGTAGCTGATGACAATAGCACATGGACCAATGGACCCTTCCCAATAGGCGAAATGTGTGCGTAGTGTGTGTGTGTGTCTACTACCATGTGTGTGTCCACTCACCGCTGACATTGAGATGAACAGTATCCTGGGTGTCCTCCATCTCATGCATGACCTCGCAGCGGTACAGCCCAGCATCGCTAGCCCTCAGGCTGGCAACGATCAGCGAGGCGTCGCCTAATGCCTGGGGGTGGTTGGGCACCGACACCCTGCCCTTGTACTCCTGCTCCACCTTGATCACTCCTCCCTGGGCCACCAGCACCACACGCTCCCCATCTTCCTCCAGCTTTGTCCACTTGATCCTCAGCTGGTCCTCTGGGCCCTGTGTGCTAGGGTTGTGGGTGGTGGGGGTGATGGAGAAGTGGCATGGTAGCACCACCCTGCCAGCCAGAGAGCCACTAGCGGGGGCAGCCTTCTCTACCTTCATCCTCCATGATGGATCTAGAGAGAGACAGAGGGTGTTACTATCTAGCCATGCTAGTAAGGACAAAAATGGCTATATTATCAAAAAGCAAGTACATGAGCTTTGGGGTCAGGGCTAGGGGTAAGGTTGAGTGAGGGTCAAGGTGAGGGGTTAATATATTAGACTACGGAGTGAACGTGTAAAGTGAAACCAGGACTGAAGGCACAGAGGGTGGATGGGTTTTATTCAGGACACCAAATGACAGAACAAGCAGATAGACAGGGCTGTACTGTATGTGATCCGGATAGCTTACAGTGTGATTAACTTCACCCCAGATGTAGGTAAGTGGAAGTGTGTGTGTGTGTGTGTGTGTGTGTGCGCATGTCAAGAGCACGGCTTTCTCAAACTCGGTCCCGGGGCCTCCCAGGGGTGCACGTTTAGTTTTTAGCCCTAGCACCACGCAGCTGATTCAAATAATTTAAACATGACGATGAGTTGATTTATTTGAATAAGCTATGTAGTGCTGGGAGGGGGGGACAAAAGGTGCACCTATTGATGGCCCCAGGACCGAGTTTGAGAAACCCTTTTCCAGAGGACTGAGGGAAAATGGATGGAGCTGAGTGAATGCCTCGCTCCGTTTTCTGTGTGAAACCAATGACCTGTTCCAAGTTTATTAGACACTGATCCAGAGTGAAACACACACACACACACACACACACACACACACACACACACACACACACACACACACACACACACACACACACACACACACACACACACACACACACACACACACACACACACACACACACACACACACACACACACACACACACACACACACACACACACAGCAAGACTCACCTTGTTCAGCGAACGCACGACAGAGAAACACAAGACAGAGCAGGTGCCTGAGATGCAACATCTCTACAAAACCTGTGGAACAAAAAACACACACTGAGTTAGTCGCATCCAAATGGTCATGAATTCTATACCGGTATATAGTATATATATAATATAATATAATAATATATATACAGTATATATTACTTTAGCATGAACCATAAACGGTAGCGATTAAGGGGGAGAAGCCAGAGTGAGCCCTGAACCAGTGACTCTGTGATCACAGGGACAATTTCAGCCTCAGGGAAGTGGAGGCACATCATTCCCTGAGAATAGAGAAAGCTCAATTTGTGAGCACGCACGCGCACAAACACACACTAATAAACCCCTAGTATGACTCCAGGAGCCTATTGCATGACCCTGTTGGGAAAACTATGCAGTCAGTTTTTGCAAGTATTGACCAAGTCTGAGGAAGTAACATATTGTATGCCTATGTGGTGTTGTGGAAAACTCGATCCAAAGATTCAGAGACTAATTGAATTGTAGAACAGTGAATATTTCAATCAAGCAGCTGCAAGGTAGTTCCCTCTCTGATCGCAGTCCGGGAAGGAGCTCCAACAGTAAATGGTTCCATGTCCCTTATAGAGTGGGTGGTGATAATACAATCATATTGTCACACAATAGTCATTTTATACAAGCAACTGTTCCAGAACACAATGGCCTTGTGTTAGGATGCAGACATAACAGGAGTCTATAAAAGGCCTTGACATCACAGATGAACGGAGCATAATGCTTAAGAAGTTACAACAGCTCACCTCAATTCTGCCACAACAGTAGACATGATTCTTGTTGTTTAGACTTTCAGTGTTGAAATCCCTAGATACTAAACTTGCTTCAACCTTCAACCTTGCTTCAACATAAACGCAGAGCTAGGGAGCCATAGTTAGGGCAGGTTCCAGACATAAACAACATCATTTGCTTCGGCCCCAGGCCGCTAGGGGGCTCCGACCCAAAACAAAATATAAACAGTTGAAGTGGGAAGATTACATACACCTTAGCCAAATACATTTAAACTCAGTTTTTCCACAATTCCTGACATTTAATCCAAATAAGACTTCCTGTCTTATGTCAGTTGGGATCACCACATTATTTTAAGAATGTGAAATGTCAGAATAATAGTAGAGAGAATGATTTATTTCATCTGTTATCTCTTTCATCAAATTCCCAGTGGGTCAGAAGTTTACATACACTCAATTACTATTGCTTTTACATTTTTTAAATGGATCGAACATTTCAGGTAGCCTTGAACAAGCTTCCCAAAATAAGCTGGGTGAATTTTGCCCCGTTCCTTCTGACAGAGCTGGTGTAACTGAGTCGAGGTTTGTTGACCTCCTTGCTCGCACACGCTTTTTCAGTTCTGACCTCAAATTTGCGATAGGCTTGAGGTCAGGGCTTTGTGATGGCCACTCCAATACCTTGACTTTGTTGTCCTTAAGCCATTTTGCCACAACTTTGGAAGCATGCTTGGGGTTATTGTCCATTTGGAAGACCCATTTGCGACCAAGCTTTAACTTCCTGACTGATGTCTTGCGTTGTCGCTTCAACATATCCACATAATTTTCCTCCCACATGAAGCCAACTATTTTGTGAAGTGCACCAGTCCCTCCTGCAGCAAAGCACCCCCACAACATGATGCTGCCACCCCCGTGCTTCACTGTTGGGATGGTGTTCTTCAGCTTGCAAGCTTCCCCCTTTTTCTTATAAACACGACAATGGTCATTATGGCCAAACAATTTTATTTTTGTTTCATCAAACCAGAGGACATTTCTCCAAATAGTACAATCTTTGTCCCAATGTGCAGTTGAAAACCGTAGTCTGACTTTTTTTATGATGGTTTTAGAGCAGTGGCTTCTTCCTTGCTGGGCGGCCTTTCAGGTTATGTCGATATGGGACTCGTTTTACTGTGGATATAGATACTTTTGTACCCGTTTCCTCCAGCATCTTCACAAGGTCCTTTGCTGTTGTTTTGGGATTGATTTGCACTTTTCGCACCAAAGTACGTGCATCTCTAGGAGACAGAACGCATCTCCTTCCTGAGCGCATGATGGCTGCGTGGTCCCATGGTGGTTATATTTGCGTACTATTGTCTATTCAGATGTTCATGGTACCTTCAGGCGTTTGGAAATTTCTCCCAAGGATGAACCAGACTTGTGGAGGTCTACAATTTTTTTCTGAGGTCTTGGCAGATTTCTTTTGATTTTCCCATGATGTCAAGCAAAGAAGCACTGAGTTTGAAGGTAGGCCTTGAAATACATCCACAGGCACACCTCCAATTGACTCAACGTATGTCAATTAGCCTATCAGAAGCTTCTAAAGCCATGACATCATTTTCTGGAATTTTCCAAGCTGTTTAAAGGCACAGTCAACTTAGGTTATGTAAACTTCTGACCCACTGGAATCGTGATACAGTGAATTCTAAGTGAAACAATCAGTCTGTAAACAATTGTTGGAAAAAGTAATTGTGTCATACACAAAGTAGATGTCCTAACCGACTTTCCAAAACGATTGTTTGTTAACAATACATTTGTGAAGTGGTTGAAAAACGAGTTTTACTGATTTCAACCTAAGTGTATGTAAAATTCTGACTTCAACTGTATTTTTTTTTTTTTTAAGGAACTCAGTCGGGATCTCAACTTACTGTTTAGTTCGAATAGTAGAATACACAAGGTGTAAGTTAAACATTTGGTTGTGCATCAGCAGTTTTTCTCTTGTATTGGCAGTCACTGAGTTACTCAATTACATTTACATTTACATTTAAGTCATTTAGCAGACGCTCTTATCCAGAGCGACTTACAAATTGGTGCATTCACCTTATGACATCCAGTGGAACAGTCACTTTATTAGCCAAGTCAGCTAACAATTTTTTGCTTGGTAAGTTAGTCTATGCAGTTACTTAAACTTGTAGTAATCAGGGCCAAATACGGACCCGCAAGGCACGTGCCCAGGGGCCCTGACCTCCAGGGGGCCCCCATTGATTTTGTTAGTCACTCTCACTCAAATATCATTAACATGGCATAAGTCATGTGTAGAAATGCAGGTAATTAACTTTAAAACTGCAAAAAAGTGTATCCCCACCCCATGGCAAAATTGGTTTAACTGCAGGAAATTTGCTTTAAAAACAGCATCTGTTGCCCTATGGCAAAACGAGTAGAACTCCATGAAATATGTTATAAATAAAAAATGGTGGGGCGCTGCTTTGATTAAGGTGAGTAGTATTGTAACAATCAATGTAATGACACCCTGTGACAACCGCGTCGACAAGCAGGGACAACATCAGTCCAGCAGCTCCGTGGACACGGGATTAAGACACACACACCAGGCTAAAACTGGGGACGACTTCACTACAGACGTTCCCGCGCGCAATTGGACAGCTGCCTGTGACGCGCGCGCCACTCGAAGGCGTCCCCGAAGTCGAACAGATAAACTCGCTCGCCTCGCGCTGCTCAGCCTCAGCAGCTGTGCTGACAGAGGACAGCTGATCACAGATAAGGTTATCTATGTGAGAACATAAATCAAACCTGGCCACCATAACACTGACATCTCTCTGGTGATAAATCACAGCAAGCAAAGCGTCAAACATGTCAATGAACAGATATCGATGTGAAACGGCAATTCGATTCGTATCCCTCTCTGATTGCAGTCCGGGAAGGAACTCCAAAAGTAAATGGTTCCATGTCCCTTATATAGTGGGAGGTGATAATACAATCATATTGTCACACAATAGTCATTTTATACAAGCAACTGTTCCAGAACACAATGGCCTTGTGTTAGGATGCAGACATAACAGGAGTCTATGAAAGGCCTTGACAACACAGATGAACGGAGCATAATGCTTAAGAACAGCTCACCCCAATTCTGCCACAACAGTAGACATGTTTCTTGTTGAAAACCCTATATGCGAAACTTGCTTCAACCTACTTCACTTCAATACAACAATGAAATGATTCAGTAAAACACAAACGCAGAGCTAGGGAGCCATAGTCAGGGCAGGTTCCAGACATAAGCGACATAAGCGTTTGCTTCGACCTCTGGCCACTAGGGGGCCCCGACCCAAAACAAAATATATAAATGATTTTTTTAAGGAACTCAGTCGGGAGCTCAACTCACTGTTTAGTTTGAATAGTAGAATACACAAGGTGTGAGTTAAACATTTGGTTGTGCATCAGCAGTTTTTCTCTTGTGCTGTTAGTCACTGAGTTACTAAATTAGCCACGTCAGCTAACAATTTTTTGCTTGGTAAGTTAGTCTATGCAGTTACTTAAACTTGTAGTAATCAGGGCCAAATACGGACCCGCAAGGCACGTGCCCAGGGGCCCTGACCTCCGGAGGGCCCCCATTGATTTTATTAGTCACTCTCACTCAAATATCATTAACATGGCGTAAGTCATGTGTAGAATTGCATGTAATTAACTTTAAAACTGTAAAAATGTATCTCCACCTCAAGGCAAAATGGGTATAATTGCAGGGAATGTGCTTTAAAACAGCATCTGTTGCCCTATGGCGAAATTAGAAGAATTCCATGAAATATGTTATAAAGAAACAATGATGGGGCGCTAGAGAGTAGCATTGGAACAATCAATGAAATGACACACCGTGACAACCGCTTCGACAAGCAGGGACAACATCAGTCCAGCAGCTCCGTGGACACGGGATTAAGACACACACACCTGGCTGAAACTGGGGACGACTTTACTACGGACGTTACGGTGCGCAACTGGACAGCTGCCTGTGACGCGCGCCACTCGGAGGCGTCCCCGAAGTTGAATCGATAAACTCGCTCGCCTCGCGCTCAGCCTCAGCAGCTGTGCTGACAAGGTTATTTGTGACCAGCTCATCGGTGATCAGCTGTCCTTTATCAGTGTGAGAACATAAATCAACCTGGCCACCATAACACTGAGATCTCTCTGGTGATAAATCACAGCAAGCAAAGCGTCAAACATGTCAATGAACAGATATCGATGTGAAACTGCAAATCGACTCGTAGGCTAAGCGACAGGAGTAAACCGCCGTTGAAAGGCATAATAAGACAAACCTTAGTATATGATAAAATACAATATGCCTACATAAAGCAATTCAATGAACATTTATAACATCATACCTTGGGTCTTGATATCCATCAAGTAAGTATTCGATCTAGTTTCCAAAGAGCCCGGGTTCCAGTCCCAGAACAAGGTCCAGAAGAGTAGATTAGCGCACAGATGTTTTGGTCCCAGTTGTTATAGCGCTCTCTGTCCCTCTCTCTTCCGAGCGCAGTCTGCTCGGTCATCAACTAGGAGTCTCCTCCACTCTGCCTCGGTTGCAAGTTCAAATCCTTCTCACACCCGCTACTATTATCTGTCACCAGCAAGAGGAGGGGCACACGTCCTACACCCCAATGTTGATACCGCCCCGTATCAGAAAACAGAGAGAGAGAGAGAGAGAGAGAGAGAGAGAGAGAGAGAGAGAGAGAGAGAGAGAGAGAGAGAGAGAGAGAGAGAGAGAGAGAGAGAGAGAGAGAGGTGGAAACTGAGCTACACTTCCTAACCTCCTGCCAAACGTATGACCATAATAGAGAGAGAGACATTTCCCTCAGATTACACAGACCCACAAAGAATTCGAAAACAAACCCAATATCGATAAATTCCCATATCTATTCGGTGAAATCCCAGTGTTCCATCACAGAAGCAAGATGTATGATCTGTTGCCACAAGAAAAGAGCAACCAGTTAAGAACAAACACCATTGTAAATACAACCCATATTTCTGTTTATTTATCTTCCCTTTTGTACTTTTAACTATTTGCACATATGGCATTTGAAATGTCTTTATTCTTTTGGAACCTTTGTGAGTGTAATGTTTACAATACATTTTTATTGTTTATTTCTCTTGTGTTTATTATCTACTTCACTTGCTTTGGCAATGTAAACATATGTTTCACATGACAATAAAGCCCTTCAATTGAATTGAGAGAGAGAGGAGAGAGACGCCCCAATTTATGCTCTATAACTTTCAATGACTCAGTAGGTCGCTGGCGGAATCCCAAACTCCGGGAATCATTTAACAATGTTTTCAATGTCTTCCGGGATGCGATATAAGACATGTGTAGCTTTAACATACACATTATGTGCGTAGAGTAGCCAGAACCGATCATTACCGTACCACAGTTAACATACTAAAGACCACAACAACGTTTGTTATACTTCATGTTGTTAACCTACGTTTTTATTACACTTTACTCGTGTTTCATACACATAAAGAACCAACACTTCTCTTCATCATACTAAAAACAGCACAAAGACTGCTCTTTACACAGTTAATGTTTTGTCCATATCGAGTACAAAAAGATCCCCTTTGTTACAGCATTATAAATTATTATAAATGGTGCACTACAAAAAATATATATATGTCTAATTCCCTTCTCTCTATATAACGGTCTCCTTGACTTCCTCTGTGTAGTAGTGGGCTGGGCTGAGTAGTGCCAGTGATAGAGAAGGACACGGGAGGGATTGGTGGAGGATTAACAGCGAGATGGAGGCTAGAGAAGAGCGGGAAGTAATACTGGTAGAGGAAGGGTGGCCGCGCAGAGGTGTTGAGCTAGTTATTCAGGCTTTTGTTCCAGCCTTGCTAGAACCCGATGCGACATGTCAAGGTCCTGGTGGTCCTTAGGTTAGGTAGAGGAAGGGGTAGGACGCGAGCCAGGACCTTGACATGCTCAGTCAGGTTCTAGCAAGGCTGATTAGTAGAACCAGGTGTTGGCCACCCCTGTGTAGAGGGATAGAGAGACTGAAGTAACCCACTGGGAACACAGTGGTTGAACCAATGTTTCAACGTCATTTGTCAACCTATTGCGGACGTGGAATCCACGTGGAAAGCACATTTGGATTTTCAAAAAGTAAACTAATGCGGTTTTCATCGCATTTCAACAAGCATTGCAAACATTGAAATTAGGATAAAGATTCAACTTAAATACTAACCTGACTAACAATCTAATTTCAACATAATCATCAGAACTTTGTAAATGTTGAAATTGTGTTGAAAAAACCACATAGAAACGGTAAAAATCTTTTTCATCCTATATTTGTTGTTTCAATGTTGAGTAAAATGGAATGTTTGAATCAAAGTCAATGTTTCAACTTCATACCATCAACCTAAATAAAGAGGTACACTACATTACCAAAAGTATGTGGACACCTGCTCCTCGAACATCTCATTCCAAAATCATGAGCATTAATATGGAGTTGGTCCCCCTTTGCTGCTATATGTTGGAACATTGCTGTTGGGGACTTGCTTCCATTCAGCCACAGGAGCATTAGTGAAGTCGGGCACTGATGTTGGGCGATTAGGCCAATTGGACTCTAGGAGTGTTTCCACTGCTCCTAGAGTCCAATGGCAGCGAGCTTTACACCATTCCAGCATACGCTTGGCATTGCGCATGGTGATCTTAGGGTTGTGTGTTGCTGCTCGGCCATGGAAACCCAGACGATTTTTACGCGCTACGCGGTTCAGCACTCGCCAGTCCTGTTCTGCGAGCTTGTGTGGCCTACCACTTCTCAGCTGAGCCGATGTTGCTCCTAGACGTTTCCACTTCACAATAACAGCACCTACAGTTGACCGGGGCAGCTTTAGCAGGGCCAAAACTTGACAGATTGGCTTGTTGGAAAGGTGGCACCCAATGATTGAGCTCTTCAGTAAAGCGATTCTACTGACAATGTTTGTCTATGGAGATTACATGGCTGTGTGCTCATTTTATAAACCAGTCAGCAACGGGTGTGGCTGAAATAGCCAAATCCAAGAATTTGAAGGGGTGTCCACATCCTTTTGTATATATAGTGTATATTGAAATAAAATGTGAAGCCAATAAGTCCAACAATTCCTGCCTGAACAGCGACTCCTACAGGTATATGAGGGGTAATGCACTTCGGCGAGAACGAGTCTATCATCTAGTTGCCTACCTCCATGTATCCTACTTAGCTTTGGAAACAAGCTTGTATATGCTGAGCCATCATGTCAACACAGTTAGACATCGATCAACTTTCATACTCATCTGCGTAGACTACCATTGAATCGTTGTAATTAACTCCTCTGACAATAGCTGTACACTAAAATAAATCATTAAAAAATATATGTTGATTAAATTGTACAATTGTAAGGCAACCAGCTGCAATAGGATTGCGAGCTTGCCAAAACATTTTTCCAAAACACATTTTCTCTGTCTGTTTGCAAAAAAAAATATGTAAAAAATGCTTTGTGCTTTCAACGACATACTCTCGCAGAGTTGTCTCCATCGTTTCCTTGGAGCTGGCGTGCTCGGTGCCCTCCTGGCAAAGCTTTTCCAATTCAGCGTCACATTGCGGTTTATCAACGCACCTACACATACTGCGGACAAGTTTGACACCGGTGTGCACATCAATAGCTTCAGACTAAGGTAACTTGTCCGGAGGGTCGAAGAGCCCCCCCCCCATGAATATAAAATGTTCCCTCGTTCATGTCCTCCTCGAGCCGGGCCTGGATGGTTACCTTACAATTGTACGCTGAATATATATATTTATTTATTTCTTTTACAGTGTATGTGAAAGTACATTCCGACTTATGTTAGATTTATGTATGCAGAGTGAAACTAGGTACACTATCCATAGTTGATTGGATCTTTGTCATTTTAAAATTAGTTACCATTATCACCATAAATAGGATGCCAAATTCATGATATTAATAATACACTTTTACATTTGGATCTGTAAGGTGGAAGGAATAGGATGGGAGCTCCATCACCGCACTGTTTACACCTATCCAAATCTTTCAGATCTCCAAACATCGAAGGGGTTAATTAGGGGAAGGGGTTCTAAGAGAGTTAGGACTGGCTGATAGAGTGACAGACGAAAGTGATAGAGGGAGAGAGAGATGAAAGGAGTGAGGGAGGGAAAGAATTTGATTGAGGAGTGAGTGGTTAGAACTCAGATGTCCTCAAACAGGTCCTCAGCATCAGGAATGACATCACTAGAATGCTGGGGAGCCTGGTCCTTATTGGCTGCTGCTCTGGATGATGGCAGGGGGTCCCTCCTGGCCAATGAAACAAATAAAAATGTCAGTCTAATCCAAGCAGGAAAGCAATGACTGTTGCTGACTGTACTGATTATTAAATGTATTGCGTCGGGGTGTGTGCAAGGTTTTCTTCTCTAACGAATGGCTGTCTACCTGTATGGAAAACCACATTGAATGCATACCCCTGACATTCAAACCAAGGGCTGTCTGCACTTTTCGACACATAAGTGCACACACAAGCACACACACACCATACAGACAGAGGAGAGAAGAGCCCTATACTATGAATCAGGTTTGAAGAGTTAGCGAGGTAACTTTGGTCAAGTCTAGGTTCAACTCGGGATAACTGGTACCATGAAAGTGGTTGACTTTTTAGCCAGTTAAAAGTATTTGGCAACAAATGTTTCAGAACTTACCTTCTCCGGGGGTAGCTAACTCCATTTATCTCGAATGAAGTGTCTGAGCTGCGGGTTGAGGACCAATGAAATCAGATACCCTCCCTCTTGCAAAGATTGCTTTTAGGAGACCGATTAATCTAATATTTAATCAAATGTTTTTGTGTGTATCACTATTTTTAATGTCTATAACAAAACACATTTAGTAATGACAGCATTTGCTTTCCAAACAATGTTTTTCGTGCGTATTTCGATATTTGCTGAAGGCAAATTAACAGCCGCAACCAACCATAGACATACAGTGCATTCGGAAAGTGTTCAGACCCCTTAACGTTTTCCCACATTGTTACATTACAACCTTACACTAAAATGGATAGAATAGTTTTTTCCCCTCATCAATCTACACACAATACTCCATAATGACAGAGCAAAAACTCTAGTAGGGTTGCAGAGGGAGGGTATATTACTGGTAACTTTTTCAAAAGTTTACCAGTAAACTTTAAGCATTTTGGTCACTTTTAAGTCATTTTGTGGGCTTTTGGAGAATTTCAGATTATCACAGCTGTCTAATTATCTCCGGCCATATCACATATAAAATATATAAAATAATCATATAAGACGATATTAAAATAAAAAAATAGATTGGCAAAGCTGTCAAACATGATGCTAAATATAAACCATCAACTTAGTGAATAACATTGGTGTTTAATATGAGGGTTTCAGCGTTTAAAAAACTAAAAAACACGTACACACTTATTTGACTATGTCAATATGTTTTTTTTATTGTCAATGTTTCGGTGTCAAACTGGTGGCAGTTGTGAACATAATCTATAGTTGGAAGAGTTGCAGAGATGAATAAACATGAATCCAGTGTTGATTAGATACATTTTTCAATCACTTGGCCATTTCCTCTTGAACCTTATGGTCTTTCTACTAGAAACTCATGGACAGATATAAAACATTTATACAGTATATTAATACGTTATTCTAAAGTGAAGTATAAATTACCATGGTTACCATAGATTGCCTGCTACTACCAAAAGTTCCAGTGACTTTAGCAAATGATCAGTAGTTTTGCAAGTTGCCTGGAGGCAACACCCACAGGGAGATATTGATTCCATTATAGAGTGCATGCAGGCAGGCGCACACCACACCAACACAACCCATTACCATTCTTACCCCGAATGTTCAAACAGCACCTGTAAACCATTTACACACTCCGACCTCTCTCCTTTGTGGAAACAGTTTGTCAATAGTTGGGAGCAGGTTTTGCAGTGCCGTGTGTGTGCGCCGGCGCATCTTTGAGCTGAGTCGCTTCACTGTAACACACTGCAGTAACTGCTAATGAGTAAACAGGTTTGGTACTACACACCGCTTTAACAGAGCTATTGGTCATATGCCGAACTGACAGCAGACACTTGTAACACATTAAAGGGACACATCGGGATTTATCCACTTCCCCAGATTCAGATGAACTTGTGCGTACCATTTTTATGTCTCTGTGTCCAGTATGAAGATGGGAGGTAGTTTTGCGAACCAATGATAACTAGCGTTAGCGCAACGACTGGACGTCTATGGGAATCTGCTACCATGCTGGAAGTCTATGGGAATCTGCTACCTTGCTGGAAGTCTATGGGAATCTGCTAGCAGATAAGCATAGATAAGCATAGACTTAACGCTTGTTAGCAATTTGCCCTGGCGCTAGTTAGAAACGTCCTTCAAAACTGCACACGCAGACATAAAAATGATATCTACGAGTTCATCGGACTCTGGATAAGTAGATAAAGGGCCTCATTGCCAAAATCCTGAGGTATCCCTTTAACACGATTAACTCACGTCCTTCCACCCTCCAGCAGTCCACTCGTTAAACACAGCCGCAATATTAATGAGGGCTAACAGTGCAGACAGAACTGGCACTGTCACAATTGTGTGTGTGTGTGTGTGTGTGTGTGTGTGTGTGTGTGTGTGTGTGTGTGTGTGTGTGTGTGTGTGTGTGTGTGTGTGTGTGTGTGTGTGTGTGTGTGTGTGTGTGTGTGTGTGTGTGTGTGTGTGTGTGTGTGTGTGTGTGTGTGTGTGTGTGTGTGTGTAGATGAAATCAGCAGTCTTGATTTCTTCCCTACTGAAAGTACAGAAGGAGGGAGCGAAATATAACCATGGCTACAGCGCAGTCAGCGCTTCACTATGCAGACGGAAAAGGTAAAACAGAGGGAGAGAAGAATAAAGTAGGTGGCTGGTGAGTTCTCTTTCCTCAGGTGCATTCACTTTGAGGAGCTCCATTTGACCTCGCCCAATTGCTCCTAGTAAATCATCTCATTAACAAAAGGCTCACCTCTGACCTTTAGCCTCTGACTGACAGGCCACCTGTGTGAGTGTGGTGTATGCAGAGAGCAAAGCCATCCAACTTGTTTTCAATCATTATCACCAATATGAGAAAATAGTTACACCCATGGAAACACACACACACACACACACACACACACACACACACACACACACACACACACACACACACACACACACACACACACACACACACACACACACACACACACACACACACACACACACACACACACACACACACACACACACACGGTGGTCCTGTGACATACCAGGAACCTTACCCCCATCCCCAAGGTTAATGTTTCTGTATGAAACAGAAGGTAGAGCTGACTGATGTAAACAGATTCCTGTCTCTGAACCTCAGATGGAGAAGGTTAGTGTGTGTGTGCGTCAGTCTTTAATAGTTTGTGCCAAGTATTGTTTACAAACCCACGCAAACCAGCACCATGCAGCCACACACACACACACAAACACGAGTACACACGAGCAAACACATAGCGCTGTGTCAATACCTTGTCTTGTACTGATTATCGGTGCTGATGGTTTACAGGGCTTGTACGTGTGTACGTGTGTACGTGTGTGTGTGTGTTTGGGAACTGCAGTATAATCTAGACCAGAGAGGGTTAGTTTGTCATGGGAAAAATCAGCCGAGGCACAGCAGAACAGTAAACGGACAGACCCACATTCTCTACAACTCAAGCCCCACTGAGTATGACACCTTTTACACCGAGAAATGACAC
This sequence comes from Oncorhynchus gorbuscha, assembly GCF_021184085.1. NCBI lineage: Eukaryota > Metazoa > Chordata > Actinopteri > Salmoniformes > Salmonidae > Oncorhynchus > Oncorhynchus gorbuscha. Next base: position 6,640,779 of record NC_060192.1, on the reverse strand, counting down.
AACGTGCAACAATTTCAAAAGACTGTACTGAGTTACAGTTCATATAAGGAAATCAGTCAATTGAAATAAATTCATTAGGCCCTGATCTATGGATTTCACATGAACAGGAATACAGAAATGCATCTGTTGGTCACAGATACCTTAAAAAAAAGGTTGGGGCGTGAATCAGAAAACCAGTCAGTATCTGGGGAACACCATTTGCCTCATGCAGCGCAACACATCTCCATGACATAAAGTTGATCAGGCTGTTGACTGTGGCCTGTGGAATGTTGTCCCTCTCCTCTCGCGCGAAGTTGCTGGATATTGGTGGGAACTGGAACACACTGTCATACACGTCGATCCAGAACATCCCAAACATGTTCAATAGGTGACATGTCTGGTGAGAACGATGGGTGGTGGATGAATGGCACGACAATGGACCTCAGGATCTCGCCACGGTATCTCTGTGCATTCAAATTGCCATCGATAAAATGCAATTGTGTTTCGTTGTCCGTAGCTTATTCCTGCCCATACCATAATGCCACCGACACCATGGGTCACTACTTCCACAATGTTGACCTCAGCAAACCGCTCACCCACACTCGTCTCAGACCATCCCGCAGGTGAAGAAGCTGACGCTGTTTAATTAGATTATTGATATACAACACCTGTCAGGTGGATGGGTTGTCATGGCAAAGGAGAAAAGCTCAGTAACAGGGATGTAAACCAATTTGCGCAAAACATTTGAGAGAAATACACTTTTTGTGCGGATGGAACATTTCTGGGATCTTTTATTTTTGCTCATATTGCGTTAAAATTTTTGCCCAGTATAAGACTTTCTCGAATCAAAGCCCCTACTGGACTGTCAGTCTGTGTTTCCTTAGCTTAACCCAGAATCTTCTCTTAAATATCCAATCCCCCCACAATACTTTATTAAAATCAACAGACATGTGATCTGATATTTAGACCACACTGTGCTTGTATATCAACAACCAACAAGAACACAGAGAAATAAACAACAGCTTTCAGAACAAAGCGCAGCAGTTAAAACATGGCTTCGGGTCTTATTGTGCCAAGAGTTAGTTCTCCTGCAGCTGACGTATAGTACTGTACTAATCTTCCCCTGACCAGCTGGACCGCCTGAAGCTACCTGGTGTGATTCTTGATTGATATTGACATTGTACTGCATAGTAGAGAAGAGTTTGCAAGTAAGCATTTCACTTTACAGAGCGCACGTGATCAATACACTGATTTGATGCATGTGTGCGTGTGTGTGTGTGTGTGTGTGTGTGTGTGTGTGTGTGTGTGTGTGTGTGTGTGTGTGTGTGTGTGTGTGTGTGTGTGTGTGTGTGTGTGTGTGTGTGTGTGTGTGTGTGTGTGTGTGTGTGTGTGTGTGTGTATGCATGTGTGCCGCCTGAAGCTACCTGTTGTGTGTGTGTCAGCATGTGTGTGCTTTTTAATCTAAAACACAATTAGCAGTACCATAAAGCCAGAGAGCCTGCAGGAGAGCAGTGGCATTTTAACACTAATAAAGTGGGTTGCAGTGTAGATGTGATAGGGCCGGAGGGTGGCCAGCTGTGGTGTTTTCCACAGGTTGTCCTCAAGCACAGTGCAGGAGTGGAAAGTGTGAGGTCAGCTGGTTGGGTAAGTTCAGGAACGGCCGAGTGGGCAGCTACAACATGGAGAGACTATGGGCCAACACATATACTGTTTCGTTCTGTTGAATCTCCTCTCTTTCTCCTCTACTCCCTTCTCTTGTCCTTTTCTTTGGATTCCTCATGTCTAACTCAATAGCTAGGTTTTCATCCAATTGGCTACAGATTTTCCTGAGAATATTCTCAAATCTGCATCAAAAAAAGTGAATTTTCCCACCAGAGATGCGTTTCCATCACATGTACTTGTTACAGTTAAAAGGCTGTGAGTGATGACAGTGTACATAAAACACATTTTGGCGGTTAAACTCCCACGTAACGAATAAAAAAATCCAAGTTAAATGGTTTTCCATCGCATTAAAAAAAAAAAAAAAACTCTACTGATGGTTCTCACAAAAATATATAGCGTGTGCAAACTCTAGTTTTGGCATGTGCAGTGTTGCTTAGAGCACACATATAGCCTAAATGATGAGATTATTGTTATGGACAAAAGAGAGAGATTATAGAAAAAAAACTATACTCACATCAAAAGGTTGGACGGAAACCCTGGTTACGGTTAGAAAAATGTATGGTACAAAACAAACATCAGGTACTATAACCCTAACCCTAGAAATTCAAAATGGCTCATTTCAGTGCACTCAATTAGCATACTTGCTCAGAGATCAAATTACACTACCGTTCAACAGTTTGGGCTCACTAAGAAATGTTTTTTGAAAGAAAGGCACATTTTTTTGTCCATTAAAATAACATTAAATTGATAAGAAATAAAGTGTATACATTGTTAATGTTGTAAATGACTACTGTAGCTGGAAATGGCAGATTTCATTATGGAAGATCTACATAGACGTACAGAGGCCCATTTACCAGCAACCATCACTTCTGTGTTCCAATGGCTCGTGCAACGCTGTGTACTACTCCTTTCACAGAACAGCACAAACTGTCTCTAACCAGAATAGAAAGAGGAGTGGGAGGCCCTGGTGCACAACTGAGCAAGAGGACAAGTACACCAGAGTGTCTAGTTTGAGAAACAGACACCTCACAAGTCCTCAACTGGCAGCTTTATTAAATAGTACTCGCAAAACACCAGTCACAATGTCAACAGTGAAGAGGCGACTCTGGGATGCTGGCCTTCTTGGCAGAGTCACAAAGAAAAAGGCCAATAAAAAGAAAAGATTAAGATGGGAAAAAGAACACAGACACTGGACAGAGGAACTCTGCCTAGAAGGCCAGCATCCCGGAGTCACCTCTTCTCTTTTGACGTTGAGATTGATGTTTATTGCGGGTACTATAAAATTAATTGAGGATTGGTGAGGAATCCATTTCTCAAACTAGTCACTAATGTACTTGTCCTCTGGCTCAGTTGGGCTCCAGGACCTCCCACTCTTTCTATTCTGGTTAGGGCCAGTTTGTGCTGTTCTGTGAAGGGAGTAGTACACAGCGTTGTACGAGATCTTCAGTTTCTTGGCAATTTCTCGCATGGAAAAGCCGTCATTTCTCAGAACAAGAATAGACCAACAAGTTCCAGAAGAAAGTTCTTTGTTTCTGGCAATTTTGAGCCTGTAATTGAACCCACAAATGCTGATGCTCCAGATACCAAATCAAATCACATTTTATTTGTCACATACACGTGGTTAGCAGATGTTAATGCGAGTGTAGCGAAATGCTTGTGCTTCTAGTTCCGACAATACAGTAATAACCAACGAGTAATCTAACCTAACAATTCCACAACAACTACCTTATACACACAGTGTAAAGGAATGAAAGAATATGTACATACAAATATATGAATGAGTGATGGTACAGAACGGCATAGGCAAGATTCAGTAGATGGTATAGAGTACAGTATATACATATCAGATGAGTAATGTAGGGTATGTAAACATATAAAAGTGGCATTGTTTAAAGTGGATAGTGATACATGTATTACATCAAGATAGCAAGATGCAGTAGATGGTATAGAGTACAGTATATACATATGAGATGAGTAATGTAGGGTATGTAAACATTATATGAAGTGGCATTGTTTAAAGTGGCTAGTGAAACATTGTTTACATCCATTTTTACATTATTAAAGTGGCTGGAGTTGAGTCAGTATGTTGGCAGCAGCCACTCAATGTTAGTGGTGGCTGTTTAACAGTCTGATGGCCTTGAGATAGAAGCTGTTTTTCAGTCTCTCGGTCCCTGCTTTGATGCACCTGTACTGACCTCGCCTTCTGGATGATAGCGGGGTGAACAGGCAGTGACTCGGGTGGTTGTTGTCCTTGATGATCTTTATGTCCTTCCTGTGACATCGGGTGGTGTAGGTGTCCTGGAGGGCAGGTAGTTTGCCCCCGGTGATGCGTTGTGCAGACCTCACTACCCTCTGGAGAGCCTTACGGTTGTGGGCGGAGCAGTTGCCGTACCAGGCGGTGATACAGCCCGACAGGATGCTCTCGATTGTGCATCTGTAAACGTTTGTGAGTGCTTTTGGTGACAAGCCAAATTTCTTCAGCCTCCTGAGGTTGAAGAGGCGCTGCTGCGCCTTCTTCACGACGCTGTCAGTGTGAGTGGACCAATTCAGTTTGTCTGTGATGTGTATGCCGAGGAACTTAAAACTTGCTACACTCTCCACTACTGATCCATCGTTGTAAGTCGCTCTGGATAAGAGCGTCTGCTAAATGACTTAAATGTAAATGTAAATGTGTTCCCTCTGCTGTTTCCTGAAGTCCACAATCATCTCCTTAGTTTTGTTGACGTTGAGTGTGAGGTTATTTTCCTGACACCACACTCCGGGGCCCTCACCTCCTCCCTGTAGGCCATCTCGTCGTTGTTGGTAATCAAGCCTACCACTGTTGTGTCGTCCGCAAACTTGATGATTGAGTTGGAGGCGTGCGTGGCCACGCAGTCGTGGGTGAACAGGGAGTACAGGAGAGGGCTCAGAACGCACCCTTGTGGGGCCCCCGTGTTGAGGATCAGCGGGGAGGAGATGTTGTTGCCTACCCTCACCACCTGGGGGTGGCCCGTCAGGAAGTCCAGTACCCAGTTGCACAGGGCGGGGTCGAGACCCAGGGTCTCGAGCTTGATGACGAGCTTGGAGGGTACTATGGTGTTGAATGCCGAGCTGTAGTCGATGAACAGCATTCTCACATAGGTATTCCTCTTGTCCAGGTGGGTTAGGGCAGTGTGCAGTGTGGTTGAGATTGCATCGTCTGTGGACCTATTTGGGCGGTAAGCAAATTGGAGTGGGTCTAGGGTGTCAGGTAGGGTGGAGATGATATGGTCCTTGACTAGTCTCTCAAAGCACTTCATGATGACGGAAGTGAGTGCTACGGGGCGGTAGTCGTTTAGCTCAGTTACCTTAGCTTTCTTGGGAACAGGAACAATGGTGGCCCTCTTGAAGCATGTGGGAACAGCAGACTGGTATAGGGATTGATTGAATATGTCCGTAAACACACCGGCCAGCTGGTCTGCGCATGCTCTGAGGGCGCGGCTGGGGATGCCGTCTGGGCCTGCAGCCTTGCGAGGTTAACACGTTTAAATGTCTTACTCACCTCGGCTGCAGTGAAGGAGAGACCGCATGTTTTCGTTGCAGGCCGTGTCAGTGGCACTGTATTGTCCTCAAAGCGGGCAAAAAAGTTATTTAGTCTGCCTGGGAGCAAGACATCCTGGTCCGTGACTGGGCTGGGTTTCTTCTTGTAGTCCAGCCGCTTTTATGGTGTCGTTGTTTTGGTTCGCCGGCTGGGATCCGATCCATTGTCCTGGGTGGTAGGCAAAACAGAGGATCCACGTCGGGAAAATCATATTCTTTGTCGTAATATTGGTGAGTTGACGTTGCTCTTATATCCAATAGTTCCTCCCGACTGTATGTAATAAAACCTAAGATTACCTGGGGTAACAATGCAAGAAGTAACAAAAAAAAAAATACTGCGTAGTTTCTTAGGAACGCGAAGCATCTCTGTCAGCGCCGGAAGTTACTCAACTAGTCTAAAGGCCAGTTTTATTGCTTCTTTAATCAGTACAACAGTTTTCAGCTGTGCTAACATAATTGCAAAAGGGTTTTCTATTGATCAATTAGCCTTTTAAAATGATAAACTAGGATTAGCTAACACAACGTGCCATTGGAACACAGGAGTGATGGTTGCTGATAATGGGCCTCTGTACGCCTATGTAGATATTCCATTTTAAAAAATAAGCCGTTTCCAGCTACAATAGTCATTTACAACATTAACAATGTCTACACTGTATTTCTGATCAATTTGATGCTATTTTGTGATTTTCTTTCAAAAACGAGGACATTTCTAAGTGACGCCAAACTTTTGAACGGTAGTGTGTATTTCAACAAAATAATGTTGCCGGAATGCTAATCGTATTTGTCTCTAACAGAAATGATTTCAGAACAGTCAGAGATGGTGGATGTCGAAATCCTCTTCTGCTTTTTGAGGTGGAACGACCCCTCCTCCTCGAGGTGGAACGACCAGTTTCCTCTCTTTTCCTCTCCTCCACTCCTTTCCTCTCTTCGGGACTAGGAGGTAGTATTATTATGTCTTTATCATCTGTCACTGCATGGCAGCCACAAGCAGATCCATGACACCAGGAAGCGATGTCACACAGTTAAGTGTGTGGTGACAGAATGATGAGTAGGAGATCCTTGTCCCCTTCTCCTGCTCTCCTCTCTCCCCTCCACTCATTTCCTTTCTCCTCCTCACATCTCCTCCTTTCCTCCCCTCTCGAAACCAACAGTGATGTGTTAATAACCGACAGACAACCAGTAGCATTGTGTATTCATCTGTCGTTGCATCATACACCATGTTTGTTTAACTATGCCAAGCTACTGTCTGTAGATTGAATGCTCTTTTTATTCATCGTTTTTTTCTTGTGCTTTTAAAAGCTCTCTTCCAACTCTCTCTGGTGGGTCCATGAGTGACTTAACTCCAGTCAGTCAGCCAACAGCCTGCAGGAGAGGCATTTTAACACCAAAAGTGAGCTGCAGTGTAGATGTGATAGGGCCGTAGGGTGGCCAGCCGTGGTAAGGGTTGTCCACTAGCACACTGCAGGGGTGGAAAATGTGAGGCCAGCTGATTGGGTAAGTTCAGGGACGTCCTAGCAGCCGCAACTCGAACATGGAGAGCCTATAGGTCAACAAATACACTTTTCCTTTTAATCTCCTCTCCTCTTGTTTCCTCTTTTTCTTCTCCTCTCTTCAGGACTAGGAGGTGGTGGCATTATGTCTTCATCGTCTGTCACCGCATGGCAGCCACAAGCAGATCCATGACACTGGGAACGATGTCACACAGTTAAGTGTGTGGTGACAGAATGATGAATAGATCCTTACGAACTAACCTCGTGATCCTCTTTTTGTCCCCATCTCCTCCTCTCAACTCCACTCATGTCATCTCCTCTCCTTCTTCCCGCTGACCAACAGTGATGAGTTAATAGCGAAAGACAACCCGTAGCAATGTGGA
>NC_060192.1:6541207-6631207 GCF_021184085.1 Oncorhynchus gorbuscha | reverse complement strand
TGCCCCTTCCCCATTTTCTATGCCCTTCCTGGCAACACACTAATAAACTGACTCATTGTCACGGCAACCAAAGCAACACAGGAACCTGTGTCTATTTCCCCATCAGTCATAGAACACAGCTGTTAGAGGGAGGGACACAACCAATACCTACCTACCCAATACCCCTGCTATAACCCTAATCCACCATCTCCATCACATTGCACAGCTGGGAGAGACAAAGAGACTTCTAGGGATATTACCTACCTCCCATATAAGTAAGGTGAATAAAACTCGGTCTGAGCCAGAACGGACCATTTATACCTAACCCTTATTTACCACCTCAATCACAACACACAGCTGGGAGAAACAGGGGGGCTCGGGGCCCTATACCCACCACCCCAAAGGGTCCCCTACCCACTATACCATGCCAGTCTACTCTAGAAGTGGTGCCTGATCCCGGTATGTGCTCCAGCAGTAGAAGTAGAGGTGTGGTTAGCGGTGTTCCAGGGGCAGGTCAGAGAGGCCCGCTACACTTCTCACTCACAGAGGGTTACGCAATGATCACTCACTGATGTCAACGCTGGTGCCATCGCTGGTGCAAGAATAACACCAGTCATATAGACAGAATCGGACAGATTGAGTACACACACACACAGGCACGAGTGCACACTCACCACACAGCTATACCATGACTGCCCGTCGTGCCATGTTTAACGTAGATTTACAAGATTCTTGGAGTACCGCTGGCTGGTGTGTTTACGGACATATTCAATCAATCCTTATCCCAGTCTGCTGTCCCCTCATGCTTCAAGAGGGCCACCATTGTTCCTGTTCCCAAGAAAGTTAAGGTAACTGAGCTAAACGACTACTGCCCCGTAGCACTCACTTCCGTCATCATGAAGTGCTTTGAGAGACTAGTCAAGGACCATCACCCCCACCCTACCTGACACCCTAGACCCACTCCAATTTGCTTACCGCCCCAATAGGTCCACAGACGACACAATCGCAACCACACTGCACACTGCCCTAACCCATCTGGACAAGAGGAATATCTACGTGAGAATGCTGTTCATCAACACCGTAGTACCCTCCAAACTCATCATCAAGCTCGAGACCCTGTGTCTCGACCCTGCCCTGTGCAACTGGGTACTGGACTTCCTGACGGGCCGCCCCCAGGTGGTGAGAGTAGGTAACAACATCTCCACCCCGCTGATCCTCAACACTGGGGCTCCACAAGGGTGCGTTCTGGGCCCTCTCCTGTACTCCCAGTTCACCCACGACTGCGTGGCCATGCACGCCTCCAACTCAATCATCAAGTTTGCGGACGACACTACAGTGGTAGGCTTGATTACCAACAATGACGAGACAGCCTACAGGGAGGAGGTGAGGGCCCTCCAAGTGTGGTGTCAGGAAAATAACCTCACAATCAACATCAAGAAAACAAAGGAGATGATTGTGGTCTTCAGGAAACAGCAGAGGGGGAACCCCCCTATCCACATCGACGGGACAGTAGTGGAGAGGGTAGTAAGTTTTAAGTTCCTCTGTGTACACATCACGGACAAACTGGATTGGTCCACCCACACAGAAAGAGTTGTGAAGAAGGCGCAGCAGCGCCTCTTCAACCTCAGGAGGCTGAAGAAATTCGGCTTGTCATCTAAAACCCTCACAAACTTTTTATCACCGCCTGGTACGGCAACTGCTTCGCCCACAACCGTAAGGCTCTCCAGAGGGTAGTGAGGTCTGCACAACGCATCACCGGGGACAAAAACCTGCCCTCCAGGACACCTACACCACCCGATGTCACAGGAAGGACATAAAGATCACCAAGGACAACAACCACCCGAGCCACTGCCTGTTCACCCCGTTATCATCCAGTAGGCGAGGTCAGTACAGGTGCATCAAAGCTGGGACCGAGAGACTGAAAAACAGCTTCTATCTCAAGGCCATCAGACTGTTAAACAGCCACCACTAACATTGAGTGGCTGCTGCCAACATACTGACTCAAATTACTCATCTCATATGTATATACTGTACTCTATACCATCTACTGAATCTTGCCTATGCCGTTCTGTACCATCACTCATTCATATATCTTTATGTACATATTCTTTATCCCTTTACACTTGTGTATACAAGGTAGCAGTTGTGGAATTGTTAAGTTAGATTACTCGTTGGTTTCTCTACAATCGCATTAACATCTGCTAACCATGTGTATGTGACAAATAAAATGTGATTTTATTGATTTTAAATAAGATTTTTTTCCATCTGAGCACACACTTCAAATCTAATTTGATTTGTCATATGCACTAAATACAACAGGGGTACTGTAGCTCTTACCGTAAAATGCTTACTTACAAGCCCTTAACCAACAATGCGGTTCAGAAAATATTCACTAAATAAATTCAAGTTTAAAAAAAGAAGTTGAACAATAAAAATAACGAGGCTATATACAGGGGGTACCGGTACCAAGTCAATGTGCGGGGGTACAGGGTAGTCGAGGTCATATGTACATATAGGCAGTGGTGTAAAGTACAATCTATACTTAACTATTTATATTTTTGGAAACTTTAACTTCACTATATTCCTAAAGAAAATAATGTACTTTCTACTCCATACAAAAGTACTTTTTTAGGTGTTGACAGGAAAATGGTCCACCCTCATTTTCCCTGACACCCAAAAGTATCCCTCTGATCTGGAGGACTCACTTAGGTGTCTGACAGAAAATGGTCCAATTCTGGAGGACCACTCACTACACAGAGAACATCCCTGGTCATCCCTACTGACTCTGATCTGGAGGACTCACTAAACAGAGAACATCCCTGGTCATCCCTACTGACTCTGATCTGGAGGGCTCACTTATCAAGAGAACATCCCTGGTCATCCCTACTGACTCTGATCTGGAGGACTCACTAAACAGAGAACATCCCTGGTCATCCCTACTGCCTCTGATCTGGAGGACTCACTACACAGAGAACATCCCTGGTCATCCCTACTGACTCTGATCTGGAGGACTCACTAAACAGAGAACATCCCTGGTCATCCCTACTGACTCTGATCTGGAGGACTCACTACACAGAGAACATCCCTGGTCATCCCTACTGCCTCTGATCTGGAGGACTCACTACACAGAGAACATCCCTGGTCATCCCTACTGCCTCTGATCTGGAGGACTCACTACACAGAGAACATCCCTGGTCATCCCTACTGACTCTGATCTGGAGGACTCACTAAACAGAGAACATCCCTGGTCATCCCTACTGACTCTGATCTGGAGGACTCACTACACAGAGAACATCCCTGGTCATCCCTACTGACTCTGATCTGGCCGACTCACTAAACACAAATGCTTCGTTTGTAAATGATGAGTGTTGGAGTGTGCCCCTGGCTATCAGTAAATAAAGAAAAAAAGAAAAAAAAGAGCTTAATATAAGGAAGTAGAAATTGTATTTACTCTTTATATTGAAGTACATTTTAGAAATTCCATTTACTTTCATACTCAATAGGTATATTTAAAACCAAATACTTTTAGACTTTTACTCAAGTAGTATTTTACTGGGTGACTTTTACTTGCGTCATTTTCTTTTAAGGTATCTTCACTTTTACTCAAGTATGACAATTGAGTACTTTTTCCACCACTGCATGTAGGTGGGGTAAATTGACTATGCATAGATAATAATCAGCTTAGCCATAAGGTAAGATAAGGTCAACTTTTAGACAGAGACATTGTGTAGTGGGTTAATTTAGGGTATATAATGAGTCATACCAGTGGTATACGATCTGATATACCACGGCTGTCAGCCAATCAGCATTCAGGGCTCAAACCACCCAGTTTATAATTTAGGGTTAATGATGAGTCTGTACAGGATAAACACTTTCATACACTGGGCTGGACACAAACATGGGGGTTGGGGGGGGTTCTTCTGAGCTCCATGATGGCACTGTTGTGAGGTCTATTATCATTCCTAGTCAACCACCCCTTTCACCCTCCAACTCTTCCCTCAGGGCCACCTCCTCTGAGATAGTGGCTAGAGACTACAATCGGGGGACCACACACAACTATCGCTTACACACACACACACACACACACACACACACACACACACACACACACACACACACACACACACACACACACACACACACACACACACACACACACACACACACACACACACACACACACACACACACACACACAGCTCTAATGTAACTCAGAGTAACATCTGACTGTAAATCTGCTCTAAACACTCTCCAGGAGGGAGATCACACATGCTCTGGTGTCATCACTACGAGACCACTAAGCAAACACACTGCCAGTGACAAGTTTACTTTCAACAAGCTCTTAGGACACTTGAACGTTTGTTTCTTCTTTACACAAGTTAATATTTGTAGAATTTCCTTTGGGTTAACTTGAGGGGGCACCTGAAGGGTCGACCCCAACTCATTCACACACACTCCATCTCCTTCAGATCCTTCTCAATGTTTTCCCTTCCATCCATTACCTACAGATAAAACCCACTCAGCTGCTCCATATCACTGCAAGTGTGTGTGTGTGTGTGTGTGTGTGTGTGTGTGTGTGTGTGTGTGTGTGTGTGTGTGTGTGTGTGTGTGTGTGTGTGTGTGTGTGTGTGTGTGTGTGTGTGTGTGTGTGTGTGTGTGTGTGTGTAGGGGGTTATACCCTACCCTGGGTGGGTTCTATAGAGGCAGGCTGTAACTGCTCATCATCAGTGCTCGCTTCATATTCATCCTTCTCTCTGGTCTGTCCTGTCGTCTTTTTCGTTCCCTTCCCTGGACTGCTGCTCTCTCCCTCTTCCCTGTTAGAGAGACGAGAGATATACAGACGCACATGCACGTGTTAAAGATCACAACTTGGGAAGGTTGTGCATCCTGGGAGTACAGGTAACTGCAAAATAATGGAAACCCTTGAGTAAATGAGGGATACAGAGTATTTTGAAAGCAGGTGCTTCCACACAGGTGTGGTTCCTGAGTTAATTAAGCAATTAACACCCCATTATGCTAATGTTCATGTATGAATAAAAATGCTGGGCATGGACATTATTCTGGCTACCATGGTTATGCCCCCTATCCACAGCGCACGAGTGGTCACTGAATGGTTTGATGAGCATAAACGACATAAACCATAATGCCATGGCTGTCTCAGTCACCAGACCTCGACCCAATTGAACACTTATGGAATATTCTAGAGCGGCGCCCGAGTTTGCGTTTCCCACCACCATAGACAAAACACCCAATTATAGAATTTCCCATTGGAAGAATGGTGTCGTATCTCTCCAATAAAGATCCAGACACTTGCAGAACCTACGCCAAGGAGCACTGAGGCTGTTGTGGTGGCCCAACGCCCTATTACAGACACTTTATGTCGGCAGCTATCCTGTATATTTGCCTGGTATTCAGTTTATACTGAACAGTATGGGATTAAATGTGGTACCAATAGGTTGTATATTTTCTCATCACCTAAATAACACCTTTCATCACTTACATACTGGCACGTGCCACCAGATGGCCAAATCACCAAGACCAAACCATTGGGACATATCAGAAGGGGTTATCACATAGATGAAGAATATATCAAAGGAAGCTACGTTGATAAATCAAACCCTCTTGGTCATTCCCCTTTATTACAGAGGAGGGTGGAAATGTTATGAGTGATATCCTGTGACCTTGAGGGTTCCTCACGGTCAGACCCCCCCCCCGTGGGGTAACGTTAGGTTGGGTCATAGATGGGGGATGTGTGTGTACTATGTACCTGGTCTCCTGCAGGTGTGTAAGGTTCTTCTGCAGACTGCGTATCTTGGCCTTCTTCTCATTCAGCACCAGGGTGAAGCGAGAGTACAGCTCTGACTCGAGTGTCTCCTTCCCACTGACAAACCGCTGCAACCTACACACACGCACACACACACACAGGTCGTGTTAGAGCTTACAGAAGGCAGGGTTAGAGTGAGTTACAAGGGAATGGAATAAAATGCATTTACAGCAACAATCCTTGGCTTGGTATGGATAGAAATATGACTGTGCCATTTATAGGACATTTACAGTGGTGCAAAAAAATTATTTAGTCAGCCACCAATTGTGCAAGTTCTCCCACTTAAAACATGAGAGAGTCCTGTAATGTTCATCATAGGTACACTTCAACTATGACAGACAAAATGGGAGAACTTGCACAATTGGTGGCTGACTAAATACTTTTTTGCCCCACTGTATGTCATAACATAACCTAAGGGGACATAATCGAACTCTCCAGCCCTGATGCAGCCAACAGCCACTCTTTCCCTCTGAATCCAGTCAAGGTTAAGGTTAGTTGCGTCTGGTGTTGGTTGCCAGGGAACCTCGACAGATTTTTCCTCCCCCTCCGCAACCAAATACCGCTATATTCTATTTCAGAATCAGAGAAACTGCAGCAGTGAGATGATTAGAAACACATGGATTCAGTCTAGGTGAGGGGAACTGCCCTCAACACTCACTTGCGAGGGGTTCCCTCATCCTTTGTGTGTGTGTTCGATCTTGACCTCTGTGTTGAGCTCTCAGGTCTGTGCGTCATTAAGGCCCACTTTCAGAGCTATTTTCCATCCTCAGCAGCCACACACACACACTCATAAAATCAGTTCCTAGACAATGCAACATACAGTGGCGGTCCTACCCTGTAGAGAGTTTTGGGGATTGGGCAATGACTCTTAAAGAGGAGGGAAGTGAACTCTTCATGTGTGTGTGTGTGTGTGTGTGTGTGTGTGTGTGTGTGTGTGTGTGTGTGTGTGTGTGTGTGTGTGTGTGTGTGTGTGTGTGTGTGTGTGTGTGTGTGTGTGTGTGTGTGTGTGTGTGTGTGTGTGTGTGTGTGTGTGTGTGTGTGTGTGTGTGTGGTCTTACTCTGCATTGATGTGTTGTAGCTCCTGTTTGAGTCTGTGGTTCTCCTCCTTTAGTAAGTGGTTGTGGTTCTGCAGTGCGGTTCCACGTTCTAGACCGTGAGTCAGTAACGCTCTAACCTCCTCCACTGGCTCTGGAATCTTACCCAGCAACACAGAACCCAGGCAGAACTGGAAGGCGGGGGGTTGAGGAAGGGAGAGAGTTAATATATGCACCTGTAAACACACACATATACTCGTGCCCACCTTAACGAGATGGACAATTACTTGGTTGGCCGGTAAAGACATGGGCAGTAAAACAATTGGTCAATAATGATTTGGCCCCAAACACTATTGGCCGGTATTATGATGGACCAAGTTGGCTCTGGAATGTTGTACTCGAGCAGAGCTTCCATTAGATGTCGTAGAAAAACAACCGTTTCATAATCTCTCTGTATTGGCCTCTCTCTCTCTCTAACTCAGACTCAGTGACTAACTACTGGAGAGAATAAGAACCTATTCGGGTAGAGACTGTCGCTACTACATCACTGTGGCGCCTAAAGTGACCACCAACGCTGCTGCTTCTGTTGTGAGGGATTCAGCGGTAGTGTATTGGTGGTGAGCTCACTGGCCAGCAGATAATGGTGTTGTGGTGAACCTTGGTTTGTGCACAAGGCTGTCATTACAGGGACTCTCTTTACACTGGTCCATCTACTGGTGATGAAAACCATTCACCTCCACACATTTAAACACAAATAGACCAGCCACACACACACACACACATTCAGACACAGTCCTGGTGTAAATCAAATCAAATTTCATTTGTCACATGCGGCGAATACAACAGGTGTAGTAGACCTTACAGTGAAATGCCCTTAACCAACAATGTCTTTATTATATTATAATTAAGTCTATGATTTGATAGAGCAGTCTGACTGAGCTGTGGTAGGCGGCAGCAGGCTCGTAAGCATTCATTCTAACTTTACTGCATTTGCAGAAGCTCTTAGCAATGCTTGCTTCACAGCGCTGTTTATAACTTCAAGCCAATCAACTCCCGAGATTAGGCTGGCAATACTAAAGTGCCTATTAGAACATCCAATAGTCAAAGGTATATGAAATACAAATGGTATAGAGATAAATAGTCGATGTGTCATAATTCCTATAATAACTACAACCTAAAACTTCTTAACTGGGAATATTGAACCACTAGCTTTCATATATTCTCATGTTCTGAGCAAGGAACTAAAACACTAGCTTTTTTACATGGCACATATTGCACATTTAGTTTTTTCTCCAACACTGTGTTTTTGCATTATTTAAACCAAATTGAGCATGTTTCATTATTTATTTCAGATAATAATCGTTATCGGCGTTGAAAAATCATAATCTGTCGACCTCTAGTTTAGTCCCAGGGTCCTTCATGTCCCCCTCAGGAGACTGAAAATATTTGGCATGGGTCCTCAGATCCTCAAAGGTTTTACAGCTGCACCATTGAGAGCATCCTGACGAGTTGCATCACTGCCTGGTATGGCAACTGCTCGGCCTCCGACCGCAAGGCACTACAGAGGGTAGTGAGTACGGCCCAGTACGTCACTGGGGCCAACCTTCCTGCCATCCAGGACCTCTATACCAGGTGGTGTCAGAGGAAGGCCCTAAAAATTGCCAAAATCTCCAGCCACCCTAGTCATAGACTGTTCTCTCTGCTACTCCACAGCAAGCAGTACCGGAGTGCCAAGAGGCTTCTAAACAGCTTCTACCCCCAAGCCATAAGACTCCTGAACAGCTAATCAAATGGCTACCAAGACTATTTGCATTGCCCCCCCTTCTACACTGCTGCTACTCTCTGTTATTATCTATGCATAGTCACTTTAATAACTATACCACATGTACATATTACCTCAACTAACCTGTGCCCCTGCACATTGACTCTGTACCGATACCCTGTACATAATTACCTATATTACCTCGACACCGGTACCCCCTGTATATGGCCCCGCTATTGTTATTTACTGCTGCTCTTTAATGATTTGTTATTCTTATCGCTTACTTTTTTTGTTGGTATTTTCTCAAAACTGCATTGTTGGTTAAGGGCCTGTCGATAAGCATTTCACTGTAAAGTCTACACGTGTTGTATTCGGCACATGTGACAAATACAATTTGATTTGTATAGGCTTTGTTGTGCCCTCTTCACGACTGTCTTAGTGTATTTGGACCATGATAGTTCCACTACAGCCCCGTCGATGAGAATGGGGGCATGCCCAGTCCTCCTTTTCCTGTAGTCCACAATCATCTCCGTTGTCTTAATCACGTTGAGGGAGAGGTTGTTGTCCTGTCACCACACAACCAGGTCTCTGACCTCCTCCCTATAGGCTGTCTTGTCGTTGATCAGGCCTACCATTGTTGTGTCGTCTGCAAACTTGATAGTGTTGGAGCCGTGCCTGGCCATGCAGTCATGAGTAAACAGGGAGTACAGGAGGGGACTGAGCACTCACCCCTGAGGGGCCCCCATTTTGAGGATCAGCGTGGCGGATGTGTTGTTCCCTACCCTTGCCACCTAGGGGCGGCCCGTCAGGAAGTCCAGGAATCCAGAAGCACAGGGAGGTGTTTAGTCCCAGGGTCCTTACCTTAGTGATGAGCTTTGAGGGCACTATGGTTTTGAAAGCTGAGCTGTAGTCAATGAATTGCATTCTCAACAGATCCACAGATGTCCAGGTGGGAAAGGGCAGTGTGGAGTGCAATAGAGATTGCATCATCTGGAGATCTGTTGAGGCGGTATGTGAATTGGAGTGGCTCTAGGGTTTCTGGGATAATGGTGTTGATGTGAGCCATGACCAGCCTTTCAAAGCACTTCATGCCTACAAACGTAAGTGCTACGGGTTGGTAGTCATTTAGGCAGGTTACCTAAGTGTTCTTGGGCACAGGGACTATGGTGGTCGGCTTGATACATGTTGGTATTACAGACTCGGTCAGGGACAGGTTGAAAATATCAGTGAAGACACTTGCCAGTTAGTCTTGTGAAATGCGGCGTTGTGAAATGGATCCACATGCTGGTTCTGGAGTTGCTTTTCAAAGCAGGTCTCAGAGGGAATGACCAGCGGGTTCAGGGGGTCGTTTAGACCTGTGATTCCACATCCTCACACACACAAAGCTACTCTCAACAAGATCTGAGAGACAGACTGCATCAAAATCAACAAGAGGATAAAGAAGAGACGACAGAGGAAAACGGAAAGGATGAGAAGTCAACAACATGCAGTTGTTCACATTCTATAAAAATGCTTGAGTGGTTCTCCCAAATGAAAATCAAATGTAAAGTTGCACAATATCATTGATCCGAGGAAACCCACTGACTAGTGGAAAATGGCTGCCCCGTGGGCCATAATATGACTGTTTATTGTCAAGTACATGTTGCTGTTTAAGGTTACACATCACTGCTGGTATGGTAATAATACCCTCGCAGCGATGTGGGAGCCTTCCTGGGGCTGGTGCTATGGGCCAGTGAGGTGCAGTAAAAAGAGGAGGATCACATTCACATCTTTACATCTACCAAACAACAACCACCCCAATGTTCCTAATTCTCCTTATCCAGGACTGTTTTACAGGGTTCTATATGGTTCTACAGTATACGGTTCTACAAGGGTATTGTAAGGTTTGCCCTTTTCTTACAGCTGGTGTCAATCAACGCTCACTCTCTGCAGAAATTACACAACAGGCACGCACACATGCACACACACACACACTGGTGTTGCAAGGCCAGCCATTAGACTTGGATCATTTGATAATGAGTCATATCTCTATGATGAATGAATTCATATTTTTATAAACTGTTGAGCAACAGAAAACAGTTTGGACTTTTTCATCTGGGATGATGCATCACAGAAACTTCTGTAAACGTCCTGGCCCAAAACTCTCGTTTCTGAAGCAGTCAATCCTATTCATTTCCCTTTTCTACTGAAACACATGCACTAGGAGTTACATTCTGTCATTACCCTATTACTATGGCAACAAAGCACAAAGTGTATATATGTGTGTGTGTGTGTGGGGGGGGGTTGACCTCTGAGCACACGGACTGTCACTAAGTTGGCTACATGTGTGTTTTACCTCCATAGTGATCGTATTCTACAGTACAATTTTCCTGTCGAAGCAGGGAGTCGGAGGAAGACAATATCTTAGGATGACGTCATCACTGGTCAACAATAACACACTCCTGAAGGATCCAATACAACCCCGCTGTTGATATGACTGCCTGACTGACTTGTGTGTTCTAATATACTGTGAAGATGAGAGATAAATATTCCACTGTTGGAATAATAATAACTACCTGTATTTCATCATACCACTGGCCTCCATTTTGTTTGTTTTTACAGTTATATGACACTAATCCTATCGGAGGGCTTAACACCCCTAGCCTATGGGAAGGGAAGACTACAGCTACTAACAATAAAAACAACACTTCTACGGCATGGTAACCTCCTACAGGGGCGCTTCACTACATGAATGTCTTCCTGAGTTCATTAGCTCAATTAGAGGGTCCTGAGAGGAAATGGGAACATGAGATGAGATAGGAGATACGACATGAGGTTATGGGAGACACAGTTCACTCTCACTTCCATGAACAACTCTTAAGGATGAGATCATATACAAACATCATCAGTGTTAATTCTAGTGACGACGTCACATGAACCTCAAAGTGCATGCGACACTGTACACAGATCAGATATCACATGATGGATGGCTAACTTGCTCAAATAAATACTACAAGTAAAACATTTGATAGGGTTAAGGGCTATGGTAAAGGTTAAGGTTCGGGATAGTCGTTAAAACTTGTTGGGGCCAAAAAACACACCGTTATGATTCGTCACGCCACTCACCGAGATGTCCCTCTGCACCTTCTCGTAGGACAGGGTCGTGTTGGCCATTGGGCCGGGGTTATGGGTCAAGGTGAAGCTGTAGTCAGTAGAGGGTCCAGTCCCAGTCAGGGCCTGCTGGAGGTCCTGGATGTAACGATCTGTCTGCATCTCCAACTCCTCTGCCTCCTCCCGCACTGCATCCTCTGATACTACAGACAGGGAGAGAGGGAGGGAGGGAAAGGAAGGAAGATTCAGGTGAGTGTTTAGACAGGTGTGTGGTCATGTTTGTGCGTGCGTGTTCCTGCAGAAAAACAGCACAGGCACGTGTGTGTAATTCTGTTTGGCTTAAACAAAGTATTGGACCCAATTGTGATCATCCTCTCCATGCATTCTGTCCATCAGTGAGCAGTAACAGGAAGCCAGAGCCTAAGTCCCGCCCCATCCACTCCACTCGCAGGAAGTAGGAAGTCTCCGACTCCGAGGAGATACAGACCTCACGCACCGTCACATGCATCTCACACCTGCAGAAAAACAGCACAGACAGTCAGTAACACCAAGTTGCACACATTAGAGCTCAGTGACCGCGATGAGAGGTCAGATGTGCAGCATTGTAAATGAGGAGAACCGTGGAGTTTAACCCACCCATCTGACATCCTGTTCGACAGTCATTCATTAATCCCTAGAAAACACCTGTACCTACACCCCAGCCAGCCAGCAATGACACATATTTCTGTCACTCACCTGTCCTGTTCAGACCTGTGCTGAAACCTTGGTCTCAGAATTTCCTCAATTCCTATCTTCTTACTTCTGGATTCAGTCACTAAAACAACACCATTAAAGTAGAGATGGAGAATGTAGACGCACCGATCTTTGGCTTTGGGAATTATCTTTCCTATTAGGTTCTATCTTGTTTTGACAGACAGGCAATTGGCACCAGCATGTAGCCTACAGTAAGTGTCTGGGGTGGGGTAAGGGTAGACTACACTAGAGTGGGGTCTAAGGGTTGATTTGGGACTGGGCCATGTTACATGGTGCGAGCAGAATACATGACAAAGCTCCACTAACATGAGATTATCATAGTAACCTACTTCACTGGCCATCATTACTGAGTGCCATGGTTGTAATTATTCATTATTCTGATTATGTTGCTAAATGAGTCTTAATG
Source organism: Oncorhynchus gorbuscha (assembly GCF_021184085.1). NCBI lineage: Eukaryota > Metazoa > Chordata > Actinopteri > Salmoniformes > Salmonidae > Oncorhynchus > Oncorhynchus gorbuscha. Next base: position 6,618,359 of record NC_060192.1, on the reverse strand, counting down.
GAACGGGGGGGGGGGGGGGGGGTTCTTAACTGCATTTGTTCAATAGAAACTCTCGTTTAAATTGCAAAACGTTGTTTAGACTAATGGTTACACCCACTTTTATACCCAAGCCACCCTCTGTACTCTGACTTTGACCTATTCCCCTCTGGGCGCAGGTATAGGGCACCCCTCGGCAAGAAAAACAGAACTAGACAATAATTTGTTCCAGGTGTGATATCCCTCTAAATAGCTCGGGCTAATGTTCCTATCGACCCAGTAAGGCCAGCAGGCTAGTCTCTTTTTATTGGTATGTAACTGTTATGAAAGTTGTATTGTCAATGTGTTTAGTATTTAAACGCCACTTTTAAACGTGTACATGACGCTGCAACAAAATGTCCCAATGGGGGCAATAAAGTCAGTAAAGTTGATTGTTAGAGTTGTGTGTTTACATACATCAGACTTGTTTGTAAACAAAGCTCGAGCAACGTAGCACACGTGTGGCCATTTGAACATGTATCAAGTACGTCAGTGTCCCACCTACCTCAAACTGCACTAGCCTTTAGATAGTTGGTTGTGTCTTTTAATATCCGATGGTCGACTTCTGATATTTAAACCTATAACCGGTGTTAAATCTAGTTTAAATCGCCAGACGCCGAAGTTTCAGTTCGTCTCTTCCTTGTTCCGTACAACGTCATCTGTCTACGACGCTACGGAAGTGTGAGGTGGCGCCGTAGCAGCTCGCTCCGACATGGTATGTTGTCAATTCTTAAATATAACATTTGATTAAATAACTTGGTGGCGGTGATGTAACATGTATTGGATGCCAACTGCTATTAAATCGTATCGAAGAAGTAGATTAACTAACGTCACCCTCCAAATAAATACATGTTTTATGTCTAATATGGAAGTGGTAACGTTATCCCTGTTTTACAAGACACCCCTCGGCAAGAAAAACAGCCTCTGTACTCTGACTTTGAACTATTCCCCTCTGGGCGTAGGTATAGGGCACCCCTCGGCAAGAAAAACAGAACTAGACAATAATTCCTATTGCAAGCTACTGTAGATAGCTAGTAGTAGCCAGCTAGCTTGATTCATCCAGAATAGTGCGTTCTGTTGTCTTTTACAGTTATAAGTCTAGATTTCCCTCAGTGTCCAACTGAAAGAGAGCAGGAGCCCAACGTTTAACACAATACACCTGGAAACTTGTGTTGACAACCTAAAAAGCCTTCAACTAACAGCCCTGAAGTAGCCTTTTTTTGTATTTAGCTGTGATTGAAACTTATTTGATGACTTTGCAATAGGTAATACATAGATTATGATTTAGCTGCCCAGGTTATGTGGAGTCATAGATGCATCCTAGAGTGACGATGGATGTTGACCCATTAATAACCTCCCATTCCCTCTCCAGTCTGCCATATTTAACTTCCAGAGCCTGTTAACAGTTATCCTACTGCTCATCTGTACCTGTGCCTACCTCAGAGCCATGACCCCTAGTCTCCTGGACAAGAACAAGACCGGGTACGTACAGTGTTATTGCACTGAACTAAAGCTCTAGGTCACACCTCCGAACCATAGCTGGCCCCTAGCCTGCCAGAGAAGAATAAGACCTTATTATCCTGCTGAGTTAATGTCCTCGTTGGTAGCTACCCTTCCACAGCCCAGAGGGGAATGCTGCTAAGGAAGCTAGATCTACTCCGGGTGTTCCGAAGCTTCAGTTCACTTCACATTGCAGCTCAGGCTTCGTCCGTACTACGGCGGTGCATGTTGCTCATCCGCCTGCCGCTAACTCTAGCGGGCTTGTAACTGCACGTGCATGTTGCTCATCCGCCTGCCGCTAACTCTAGCGGGCTTGTAACTGCACGTGCATGTTGCTCATCCGCCTGCCGCTAACTCTAGCGGGCTTGTAACTGCACGTGCATGTTGCTCATCCGCCTGCCGCTAACTCTAGCGGGCTTGTAACTGCACGTGCATGTTGCACATCCGCCTGCCGCTAACTCTAGCGGGCTTGTAACTGCACGTGCATGTCGCTCATCCGCCTGCCGCTAACTCTAGCAGGCTTGTAACTGCACGTGCATGTTGCTCATCCGCCTGCCGCTAACTCTAGCGGGCTTGTAACTGCACGTGCATGTCGCACATCCGCCTGCCGCTAACTCTAGCAGGCTTGTAACTGCACGTGCATGTCGCACATCCGCCTGCCGCTAACTCTAGCGGGCTTGTAACTGCACGTGCATGTTGCTCATCCGCCTGCCGCTAACTCTAGCAGGCTTGTAACTGCACGTGCATGTTGCTCATCCGCCTGCCGCTAACTCTAGCGGGCTTGTAACTGCACGTGCATGTCGCACACGCATAATCGAGGGCTTTGTCTTCATTCAGACAGTGCTGAAACATCAATCCATGAGCGAGTCAGTGCCACATTGCCAAGATCAACACACAAGCATCCCCCCCCCCCACTCCTATCCATAAAATAATTGTATTAAGTCATACAAACGTTCTACTGTGCATAAAGTTTCAAATGCATTGTCATTGCTACATTTGTAAAGTGACGGATATTTAAACATGACTTTTTATCACACACAAAAACGTTGATTAATAAAAATATCTAATCGGTCGTCTTCCTCAAATTAATGGGGCGATGAGCAATCTGCGAGAGGGAGGGAATCTGATTTCATTGGTCCTCAACTTGCAGCTCAGACACTTCATTCAGGATAAATGGTAGTTGGCCCCAAGTTAGCCTGCCCCGGAGCAGGTTTGTTCTGAAGGATTCGTTGCCATAGAAATGTACCTGGCTAAAAGGTGAGCCACTTTCGCGGTTCCGGTTATCCCGAGTTGACCAAAGTTTCCTCGGTAACTCGTCAAACCCTGATTTGCTGTATAGGGTTCTGGACTCTTAGTCTGCTAGAGAGGAAGAATACTGAGTACACAGGCTCTATCACCCACTAAAACCCCCTACACAGACAGTGTTGTTCATCCACTGAGCTAATGCCTAGATTTGTTAACTCTGAAAGATTTTTTTATTTTTTTATTTCACCTTTATTTAACCAGGTAGGCAAGTTGAGAACAAGTTCTCATTTACAACTGCGACCTGGCCGAGATAAAGCAAAGCAGTTTGACAGATACAACGACACAGAGTTACACATGGAGTCAAACAAACATACAGTCAATAATACAGTATAAACAAGTCTATATACAATGTGAGCAAATGAGGTGAGAAGGGAGGTAAAGGCAAAAAAGGCCATGGTGGCAAAGTAAATACAATATAGCAAGTAAAACACTGGAATGGTAGTTTTGCAATGGAAGAATGTGCAAAGTAGACATAAAAATAATGGGGTGCAAAGGAGCAAAATAAATAAATAAATTAAATACAGTTGGGAAAGAGGTAGTTGTTTGGGCTAAATTATAGGTGGGCTATGTACAGGTGCAGTAATCTGTAAGATGCTCGGACAGTTGGTGCTTAAAGCTAGTGAGGGAGATAAGTGTTTCCAGTTTGAGAGATTTTTGTAGTTCGTTCCAGTCACTGGCAGCAGAGAACTGGAAGGAGAGGCGGCCAAAGAAAGAATTGGTTTTGGGGGTGACCAGAGAGATATACCTGCTGGAGCGTGTGCTACAGGTGGGAGATGCTATGGTGACCAGCGAGCTGAGATAAGGGGGGACTTTACCTAGCAGGGTCTTGTAGATGACATGGAGCCAGTGGGTTTGGCGACGAGTATGAAGCGAGGGCCAGCCAACGAGAGCGTACAGGTCGCAATGGTGGGTAGTATATGGGGCTTTGGTGACAAAACGGATTGCACTGTGATAGACTGCATCCAATTTGTTGAGTAGGGTATTGGAGGCTATTTTGTAAATGACATTCAAGGAAAGCGATGTTACCCCAACCGACAACTTCAACCCCAGCAGCAATCCAACTCTGATACACTATCATTGTTCAACCCGTCATGCCTGTCCAAGCACTTTTATCTCTATTCTCTGAACCCATAACCAAATCTCACATTGGGTAGCCAGCTAACTACCTCAAAAGACTCCTCTTCAGATCTGTAGCGCTCTACTCAGATCCTCTGGCTTTGTCAACTGTATTCCTGTTCATCTATGTAATGCTCTGGGAAGGAGAATGGAACGTTGTGTTTGTTTTCCATTGAAGATGATAGGAATTGTTTGTGGCTACCAGCTGTAATGAACACGACTGTCACCAACTAGATAAGTGACTGTTTCTAAATCCTCTCAGCAGTGAGTGAATAAGAGCTGTGTGGTGTTTGGGACCACAGTGTATACATATCACATCGGTTCAATGCTGTTCTTGGGGGGTGATTAAAAACAACAGTTCAGTTTTTCTTCCTCAATTTCCCTCAACTCTTTCTCTCTTTTCCCAACTCTGAGTGGGTAAGGGAGGCTAATGCAACAAGCTGTGTGCCACATGTTGGGTTAGGGGGAAATTAGGGAATTATTGTGAGCCAGTCATCTGAGGTCGGCACACACACTCTCCAAGACAAATTAGACTGACAAACTGCCTGGGCATTACAGTGCTGGTGTTAACATGCCACTCACTCACTCACTGCCCAATGCCCAGAAAAATGTAGGCCTGTGTTGTTGTTGGGGTGTATATATGTGTGTGTCGGGAGGGACCCAGAATGGGGCCTTGAGGGAAATTGGAGCCCTAACCCTCCAATCTCTGACTGATGACTGACTGCTTAGTGTTTATAAACCAATGGCAGATTGGCTCAGCTGGATGACCGATATATGGTGGTCTAACAGGCCACAGACTATTTACGCTAGTACTTAGGAGTCCCATTTCCCATTGGTCTCATTTCTCGTGTTGGGAAATTGGATGTTATACATTTGTGGTGGATGGAATACCCCCACGGAATGTAAGTACTTTGAAACCTAGGGAAAAGCACCATGATATGCTATCTGTCATTATGTGAAAGACAAAAGGCCAATCTGTCCCGCTTTCTAAATGTGTTCTACTAACCCAAACATTGGATATGCATTTTATTATTGGTATTAATCTCTATTTCTACGGGGACGGGTATCAGAAGTGATCTGGTGCTGAGTGTGAGTTTAGACAAGCCACTGATCCTCTGTTGGCTAAAGAAAGAGAAGAGAAGAGAAGGAAGGATTTTGGGGGGGTGTAGGAGTGCTGGCTGAACCATTGTGACGCTCTGTCTGCAGTAGCTGTTCTGGGGGGGGCTAAACCCTTTCGACAGACAGATAGACAACGATGAGGAATGGAGAGCTGGATAGTGTGCTCTGTGGGTTTAATCCTCTCCAGTGGAGACGGACTCCTCGAGGAGCACTTACATACCGTCTACACTCTGACCTCTAACACAGGGTTTCCCAAACTCGGTCCTGGGAAGCCCCCGGGTGCATGTTTTGGTTTTTGCCCTAACACTGCACAGCTGGTTCAAATGATCAAAGCTTGATGATTAGTTGGTGATTTGAATCAGCTGTGTAGTGCTAGCCCCCCCCCCAAAAAAAAGTGCACAGTATATGGACCTATCCACTGTACAGTGCCCTCAGAACAGCCTCAATTTGTCTGGACATGGACTACGAGGTGTGGAAAGCGTTCCACAGGGATGCTGGCCCATGTTGACTCCAATGCTTCCCACAGTTGGCAAGTTTGCTGGATGTCCTTTGGATGGTGGACCATTCTTGATACACGCGGGACACTGTTGAGTGTAAAAGAAAACAAGCAGCGTTGCAGCTCTTGACACAAACCGGTGTGCCTGGCACATACTACCATACCCCGTTCAATGACACTTACATCTTTTGACTTGCCCATTCACTCTATGAATGGCACACATACACAATCTATGTCTCAATTGTAAAAAGGCTTAAAAATCCTTCTTTAACCTGTCTCCTCTTCATCTTCACTGACTAAAGTGGAATTAAAGGAAAAACTCACCCAAAACCACTTATTCCTTTAATTTACAGTGTTAAATAACACCAATATGTGACGACAATATTTTTTGTGAGGGAAACAAAAATTGTCATTCAAATGTTTAAATTTGGTGTTATAATAAGGTTGGTAGCATCATGGGAAATCCGCAATGCTCTCTCTATGGGCTTGGCTGGCTGGCTAGCAGGCTAGCTAGCAAACGTAGCTACACACAGTTAGGGCATTGCGATGTGGCCTAAAAATATTTTTTCAAACTTGTGTGATTCACGATATACAGTGCATTCGGAACTAGCCGCTTGACTTTCTCACATTTTGTTACGTTACAGCCTTATTCAAAAATCGGTTAAATAATTTGTTCCCACTCATCAATATACACACAATACCCCGTAATGATAAAGTGAAAACAGGTTTTTAGAAATTTTGGCAAATGTATTACAAATAAAAAAAAACATTTAAAAAAACATATATTTACACACAGTACCTGTCAAAAGTTTGGACACTTACTCATTCAAGGGTTTTTCTTTATTTTTTTACTATTTTCTACATTGTAGAATAACATTCAGACCCTTTGCAATGAGACTTGAAATTGAGCTCCAGCTTTCCATTGATCATCCTGGAATATCACGCAAAAACATATATTCAAATTAATCAAATTAATTTGATATCGCCCAGCCCTAATGGGAGTCTATTGGGCACTTGCTCAAAAACCCAATATTAGCACGAATTTCATCAACAAGAAGTACAACACTACAAATCCTTTCTGAGTGTGAGATAATTCACTTGCTATCTGTAGCATCGTATAGCTTTGGAATTTTGACATGACTTACTTTAGAAGAAAATAAGCTTGTTTCTCGACATATACACAGACTTTGAGAAGGGATTGCGTGACAATTAGTTTAGCAACCGCGTGACGATTAGCTTAGCAACTGTGCGACACAGCATAACGCGATTGGTCGACAGTCTGCTGCTGGGTGGGGCTTTATACGTTCCTTCATTGGATTCCTATCTCATTTCTATAGTATCTCTGGCAACTGCACCATGATATCCACATTATATCCATGTTATACATTTCTCGCGGAAGAAGTATCGCAAAAATATGATCAATGGCTTATTCGAGAGAAGACGCCCTCCTGAGTTATGCCATCGGCCAATATTGAAATCTGACATGTATGATGGACGTTTTCGTAAACTAAATGCTGTATTTCTATTGACTTCCAGTGTAGTGAGAGTGACTTTATCATGGTGCTACGGCCGGATTTCTGCCGGCTTGAACACCAATAACTCAGATACACATAAAAACATGAAATGACCCAGGGAATCGGTAGAACATCACTCAGAGATGCACAAAAAACAATATGACTTTCAAAATGAGTGAACCTGTCCTTTAGCAAGTGACATAAGTAAGAGATGATAGCACTCCCCTGGTCAGTCTATATCATAGAAGATGTTCTTAATGTTTTGTACACTCTGTGTAGATCTGTCTCTCAATCTCTCTCTCTCCCTCTTGGGCTACTCTGCAAGTTTGCTCCTTCGAGGGGCAATCTGTAGTTGCTAAATACATTTTTGGACATATAAATTCATGTCATGTACCCATTGGTTCTTGAAGAAGATGACTTATAAATGTCTTATCAGCTTAGTTCAACTGTCACACCTAATCTGAACCACAAATATCTGTCTCTCTCTCTCTCACATATATAAGCTTGTTTTATTCCAAAAAAGCAAATCTAAACAAAAATTGTATAGACTCAAAACATGGTTAACTATATTTGTGAAAAATATGGATGGTCAGTCCTAGAAATTGTCAGCCGGGGATTGTCAAGCAGATAACTTCCGGTCTCATGGTAATTGACCCTTAATGAACACAAACACATTTTAGCATCTTCTGTCTTCCACACAGCCTACAAGCCACTGATGCAGACCTTCGGAACATCTACAATTTTTAATCTAATTAGTATTAGTCTAAGTCTAATAAATCCATGTAATATAGTCTACACCTTCACAATGAATCCATTATTTATTTTAGATGGGTCTAAAGAAACATGATATGAAGAAAATGTAGTCTATTTCAGAAGAACAGAATAGCATACTCTGACTTGTCCTTATGGTAGGTACTGATCTGGCTATGCCATATGGCTGTGGGCAACACTAGTTCATTTAGCAGACAAGATTTTCTTAGATTTCCGTGGCATTATTTTATAGTATGAAGAATACAATTGAATAAAATATCAATAATATTTTCTCCAAACGATGTGGGGGAGTGCGCAAATGCGGCTATTCTGTGTTGAGTGGTTAACAAAAACAGGTGCTCCTATAAGCTTAATTTAGAGTTATTAATTTAACATTAGTTGTGATAAAAACGTCGGGCTATATGTTTAAATTTCTAATACATTCTAAGGCTGCATGACGTGACTCTAAAGATTTGAAAAAAGTAGCATGAAAGGTGTGAGCTCTGCTTTGTTTTTTTTTACAGGCTGTACACACTTCATCAGTCTCTCATTCACAAATTGACAAGCACTTGAAAATGCCTCGAATTTCCATGCAGCATTCCCTTTGTGTGGCCGTGATGCACCTAACAAAAATACATGTTGCGGTGGCTGTCCCCTTGGGCTGAATATAATAATTATAATTTCCTTCTCTCTGCTTGCTCCAAAGCACCTCTCACTCATATGGCTCTCCGTCATGTGATCGGGTCTTTCTCATAGGCTACAAGTGAAGACAGAAACATCAGGGACGCAACTGCGAGTGTCCTTTTTCAATTCCGAGGCGCATGTTGAAGATATTGGAAGAACTGTCCACATTTACTTTTCGGCAGCCAACAAGATGAGTAGGCCTAACAAACAGCAAAAGCACTAGCCTTGGTCAATCTACTATCCCCCATAGTACAAAAGTTGACCTATTCTGTGCAAGAAATAAATACTGGGACAGTTGTGGGATGAGATGGATCCCAAATGAATACAACCACACGCAGCAGATCAGAATGTTTAGCTTAATGTTGCTAAACTATTAGGCTATTTCTTCACATTTTGAGCACAGCAATGCGCACATGGCATATGCTATAAGCGTGAATGTTCCATTAGCGAGCGGGAAAACACCATTATCAAAAGTGACTTCTAATACGATTATGCATTTAATGCTTTTTATTATAAAGGTTTGTTTTCTTCAAACTCATGTGCTGCTTATGTATGCCAGTTACACTCTACACCCATTGTGTTAATGTGCTTAATTTTATGAAGTTATTTGGCCACTTTAGTTGTGATACAAACATTATCAAAACATACAGTGCCTTAATTATTCAGACCACTTGAATTTTTCCACATTTTGTTATGTTTAAAGCCTTATTCTAAAGCTGATTAAATTGTTTTTCCCCCTCATCAATTACACACAATACCCCATAATGACAAAGCAAAAAAGTTATTTTGAATTTTTGCTAATGTATAAATACATAAAAAGATTTACATAGGTATTCAGACCCTTTTAAGTACGTTGAAGCACCTTTGGCAGCGATTACATCCTCGAGTCTTCTTGGGTATGACGCTACAAGCTTGGCACCTGTATTAGGGGAGTTTCTCCCATGCTTCTTTGCAGATCCTCTCAAGTTCTGTCAGGTTATATGGGGAGCATTGCTGCACATCCATTGTCCGGTCTCTCCAGAGATGTTAAATCAGGTTCAAGTCTGGGCTCTGGCTCAAGGACATTCGGAGACTTGTCCCAAAGCCACTCCTGTGTTGTCTTGGCTGTGTGTTTTAGGGTCGTCGTCCTGTTGTAAGATGAACCTTCGCCCCAGTCTGAGGTCCTGAGCACTCTGGACCAGGTTTTTAATAAGGATCTCTCTGTACTTTTCTCCGTTCATCTTTCCCTCGTTCCTGACTAGTCTCCCAGTCCCTGCTGCTGAAAAACATCCCCACATCATGATGCTGCCACCACCATGCTTAAAAAAATTAGATGTATATTTACTTCACTTTAAAATACGGCTAATGTAACAATGTATATAAAGTCAATGAGTCTGAATACTTTTCGAATGCACTGTATATGCCTATGGGCTAGGCTACATGAGGTGTGCAGCTATGATTTGAAAAAGTCGCAAAAAATAGGGTATGCATTGTTTCTTGCCTTCCGCTGGGCATCATTCACAAGTGATAGGCTAATATTCTCACCCATCAGACTATTCTTGATTTAATCTTGTCTTTACATATATTATTTAGTATATGTGTGTGTTTTGATTTAGAATGGACCATTATCATGCACCTGTCTTGAAACGGGCAGGGGGGGTGCATGTCTTCTATGCACTTAAATAGCAAATGGAGAACGCTTTTCCTGTGGTTCATTTTCATACCAGCCAGGTAGGCTATACTCCGATTGTAAAGGGAATCAATGTGCTTAATATTAGGAAAGTTAAGAAAATAATAGTAGGCAAAGCCTATAGAAAGCTGATGAGATCCTCCTTTTTTAAGAGGCCATCATTCTGTTTTCTCACGTAATTGTATAGCCTATAGAAATGTTGTGCAACTTGAGCTCATTGGCTCTCAGGAAGTGTTTGACTAGATTTTCAAAACATTTGCATGTATGTCAGTGATTAGAGGGACACTAGAGTGCTGAGTACCAGGCAGTTAGCAAGTTTGGTGGACTACTAAATGAGCATCCAAGCTTGAAGAAACCTAAATACTGTGACTAAACGGTCACGTGGAATTTGACTGCCTTCATGACTCGTGACCACTGGTGTGGCGGCAATATGGTCACCTTAGTCAGTCCTTGCATCCATACCTCTGTCCTATGAATTTGAGTGGTTACATTTCTCCAGGCCCATTCCTCAGCTTTTTACCGAAACGAGCGGGTAGAATGCTTTATTGTTTAAACTGCTGATTGCCAGTTTTAAACATGGCTGGTTATGTAAAAACAGTACTTAAAACAGTATGTAGCTAATTATCATCTCTCCCCTCTTTTCAGGTTCTTGGGTATCTTTTGGAAATGTTCCAGAATAGGTACACCGTTTGTTACATAATCAATAGTTTTATCATCTAGAAGACTTGTGATGGCCATGTATACGTTGCTTACACTTTTATTAGTCAGTCTTGGTTTAGTGTTGTCGTAGGGTTATTCACAACACCTTGAAAGTATTGAGTATTTCCATGTTAACTTCTGAAGTCTCCCATCATCCCCTCTGAACCCCCCCCCCCTCCAGGTGAGAGGAAGAGTCCGTACGTGGCGGTTTGTTGTGTCATCATGGCCCTCTCCATCCTCTTCTCCGATTAACAGCCCGCCCTCCCCCGCACGCTAAGCACTGTGGGATTCCTAGTGGAAGACTGAAGAAGATGGCAGCAGTATGAGACCGCGATCGCAGAGGAGGCCTGCATGGGACACAGTTGTTCCCCCTCCCCCCAGTTTCTTTTGAGTGGGGTGCGGATAACGGACTGCAGTAACACACAAGGACCCTCTCTGGAGAACAACACAAGCCTCAGTCTTCCGTCCCTCCGTCCTTCTCTTCTCCAGGTGGCCATTTCACAATTCAGTTGTTAAAATGGCCTCCTGGACCTCTCTGTAAACAGACAGTTGTTGTTTGTTGTTGTTTTCGTTGTCCTCTGTGTTATTATCCCGTAGGGATCGCCCTATGTCTTTCCTCTGATCTGTAATGAGGGCCATGTGGCAGATGGCCAGAGAGTTGGAGAGCAGTGTTTGATAGTTGACAGTGTTCTTTTTGTGTGTTTTTCTGTACATTAAAGAGCTGGTGGATGAGACTACTCGACCACTGTTGACGGTCCAACTCGTGCCTTTCTATAACACGGCCATCTGTTTTCCTTTTTCTCATTGATCACGGGGTGTGTGTGTATGTTACCAAGCAGGATCAATGAGTTTGCCAGTTCACTTTCCAAAATATTCTGTATTAACTCTGTATTCAACTTATGTTTTCTTTCCCATTCAGAAAATAAGTATTTGATTAGTGTTACCTGGTTAGCTGATCGATCCTGCTTGGTGAAACACAACCCTGTGGTTGAGGTTCCAGGTTGTCTTTATTGCAGTCATGATCAAATCAAATGGTATTTTGTGACATGCGCCGAATACAACCTTACAGTGAAATGAAGACAACAGGTGTAGACCTTAGTGAAATAATGAATACAACACATGTAGACCTTACAGTGAAATAATGAATACAACACATGTAGACCTTACAGTGAAATAATGAATACAACACATGTAGACCTTACAGTGAAATGATGAATACAACTCCTTACAGTGAAATAATGAATACAACACATGTAGACCTTACAGTGAAATGATGAATACAACTCCTTACAGTGAAATAATGAATACAACACATGTAGACCTTACAGTGAAATAATGAATACAACACATGTAGACCTTACAGTGAAATGATGAAGACACCAGGTGTAGACCTTACAGTGAAATGATGAAGACACCAGGTGTAGACCTTACAGTGAAATGCCACTTACAAGCCCGTAACCAACGATGCTGTTTTAAGAAAAAAAAATGTTAAGTTACAAATGATTAAATAGCAGCAGTAAAATAACAATAGTGAGGCTATATACAGTGGGTACGGTAAAGAGTCAATGTGCGAGGGCACCAGTTAATTGAGGTAATATGTACAGTGGGGCAAAAAAGTATTCAGTCAGCCACCAATTGTGCAAGTTCTCACACTTAAAAAGATGAGAGAGGCCTGTAATTTTCATCATAGGTAAACTTCAACTATGACAGACAAAATGAGGAGAAAAAAATCCAGAAAAATCACATTGAAAGGATTTTTTATTAATTTATTTGCATATTATGGTGGAAAATAAGTATTTGGTCACCTACAAACAAGCAAGATTTCTGGCTCTCACAGACCTGTAACTTCTTTAAGAGGCTCCTCTGTCCTCCACTCGTTACCTGTATTAATGGCACCTGTTTGAACTTGTTATCAGTATAAAAGACACCTGTCCACAAACTCAAACAGTCACACTCCAACTCCACTATGGCCAAGACCAAAGAGCTGTCAAAGGACACCAGAAACAAAATTGTAGACCTGCACCAGGCTGGGAAGACTGAATCTGCAATAGGTAAGCAGCTTGGTTTTAAGAAATCAACTGTGGGAGCAATTATTAGGAAATGGAAGACATACAAGACCACTGATAATCTCCCTCGATCTGGGGCTCCACGCAAGATCTCACCCCGTGGGGTCAAAATGATCACAAGAACAGTGAGCAAAAATCCCAGAACCACACGGGGGGACCTAGTGAATGACCTGCAGAGAGATGGGACCAAAGTAACAAAGCCTACCATCAGCAAGGGCATTGAAGATGAAATGTGACTGGGTCTTTCAGCAGGACAATGATCACAAACACACCGCCCGGGCAACGAAGGAGTGGCTTCGTAAGAACCATTTCAAGGCCCTGGAGTGGCCTAGCCAGTCTTCAGATCTCAAAACCATAGAAAATCTTTGGAGGGAGTTGAAAGTCCGTGTTGCCCAGCAACAGCCCCAAAACATCATTGCTCTAGAGGAGATCTGCATGGAGGAATGGGCCAAAATACCATACCAGCAACAGTGTGTGAAAACCTTGAAGACTTACAGAAAACATTTGACCTCTGTCATTGCCAACAAAGGGTATATAACAAAGTATTGAGAAACTTTTGTTATTGACCAAATACTTATTTTCCACCAACATTTGCAAATAAATTCATTAAAAAAAAAAGATTTGTCTAAATTTGTCTGTCATAGTTGAAGTGTACCTATGATGAAAATTACAGGCCTCTCATATTTTTAAGTGGGAGAACTTGCACAATTGGTGGCTGACTAAATAATTGTTTTCTCTACTGTACATGTAGGTAATTATTAAACTGACTATGCATAGATAATAACAAAGAGTAGCAGCAGTGTAAAGGGGGAGGGGGGCAATGCAAATAGTCTGGGTAGCCATTTGATTAGATGTTATGGCTTGGGGGTAGAAGCTGTTTAGAAGCCTCTTGGACCTAGACTTGCCGCTCCGGTACCGCTTACCGTGCGGTAGCAGAGAGAACAGTCTATGACTAGGGTGACTGGAGTCTTTGACCATTTCTTCCTCTGACACCGCCTGGTATAGAGGTCCTGGATGGCAGTAAGCTTGGACCCGGTGATCTACTGGGCCGTACGCACTACCTCTGTAGTGCCTTGTGGTTGGAGCCCGAGCAGTTGCCATACCAGGCAGTGATGCAACCCGTCAGGATGCTCTCGGTGGTGCAGCTGTGATATAAGATATCTGATGACTGATTGCAGTCACACTGCAATCAGTACGACCTGGAACATGCCCATTGTCTCTAATGACACCACTACAGCCAAAATGCCATTAAATCTGAAGTAAAGACAACTGTTCTCATCTGAGGGATTCTCTTTTTGACTTGTTGGCTGTGTTATCCAAAGCCCAGTAGCCTAGAATTATGGTGGTATTTACAGATCTTGTTTTCTACCTGGGGAAGGCTGAAGGGTGATTGGCATTTGGGGGACTGGTGTACAAGGAATTGTTGTCAAGGGGACAGGCTTGGAAGGCTCGACACTAGACTGTGTTGGAGTAGGTTAACAAATGATCAGCCAAGCCAAGGTCTGGATCATTTATTTAAATTGGCAGGTTAGAGATTGGACTCCCATTGATGCGTGGTCCAACAGCAGAGAGGGTGGGAGAGACGAGGAGATAAAGAGGTCAAAAATCTTCATGGAGGACATTTTCTCCTTGCCCTTCCTCTCTCCCCCATTTTAAGTTGGTCGTTTGACTTATGGTAAATGTCAGTGTCACCGCTAACACAACCTACTGCTGATTTTGTTGAAGTCATAAGTTCTGCAAATGTCGTGGTTGCTTGTGCAGAGAATTGGTTGCAGTTAGTTGACACAAATGGAACCATTTGAATCCTGTAATGTTAGTGTGCCAGTGTTGAATGTTATCATGCTGACCAAGCACATCAACTAAAGCAGTGTTTCCCAACTCCAGTCCTTGGGTCCCCAAAAGTACACCGTTTTGTTGTAGCCCCGGAAAAACGCCTGATTCAACTCACCGAAGGCTTGGTGATTAGTTGACAAGTTGAATCAGGTGTGTTTGTCCGGGACTTTAATAAAAAATGAACTAAAGCATGTTTACCACTGTCCTATAGCAACACCTGAAGGAAAGGATAGGCTCGTTAACAGATACATACATATACACACACACACACACGTTGTGTCGGATCTCTCACATCTCCTCGACTCTGAGCTCCCCACTTTCACCGGTCCTCCTCCTCCTCTCTTCCCCCTCTCCTCATCCTCCCGTACTCTCCTTGGTTGCAAACGGGAACACTTCACTTTCATGTCTCCTCTCCTTCCGTCTCTTTACCATCACTCCACTCACAGGCCCTAAACTCCCCTTCTGCACCGGATGGCTTCACTCACACACACACACCCTAAACTCCAACAGCCTCAGTAGTTTCAGATGCAGATCCACCGCACTAAGTCACCCAGGACCTAAACCCTGACTGATCCTAATGGCTTCCAGGTCGAGCTGGAGGTAATGAGGACTCCCCGACGTCTGCCCCAGGCAACTGGTCCCTCCTGTAGTTTTCACTATGACCATCTGGAATGGACAGTCACTATCTCGCCATTCTAGAAAGGGTAAACATGGCCAAACAGGCCATATCATCAGAGCTGATAAACACGTGTGGTAAGAGCTATCTGTTCTCAATTGAATTGCATGAGTGGTAAGATGCTGCAGCGGCCGATAATTCCGTTCAGTGCCGTATGGCCTCCTTTTGGTGCATTGCCGACCCGGTTACTAGACCTGACTCTCTGGTTCTGGTCCACCTGGTACAGTGCCTTGTGAAGGTATTCGGCCCCCTTGAACTTTGCGACCTTTTGCCACATTTCAGGCTTCAAACATAAAGAATCAACAACAAGTGGAACACAATCATGAAGTGGAACGGCATTTATTGGATATTTCAAACTTTTTTAACAAATCAAAAACTGAAAAATTGGGCGTGCAAAATTATTCATCCTCCTTAAGTTAATACTTTGTAGCGCCACCTTTTGCTGCGATTACAGCTATAAGTCGCTTGCGGTATGTCTATCAGTTTTGCACATCGAGAGACTGACATTTTTTCCCATTCCTCCTTGCAAAACTGCTAGAGCTCAGTGAGGTTGGATGGAGAGCATTTGTGAACAGCAGTTTTCAGTTCTTTCCACAGATTCTCGGTTGGATTCAGGTCTGGACTTTGACTTGGCCATTCTAACACCTGGATATGTTTATTTTTGAACCATTCTATTGTAGATTTTGCTTTATGTTTTGGATCATTGTCTTGTTGGAAGACAAATCTCCGTCCCAGTCTCAGGTCTTTTGCAGACTCCATCAGGTTTTCTTCCAGAATGGTCCTGAATTTGGCTCCATCCATCTTCCCATCAATTTTAACCATCTTCCCTGTCCCTGCTGAAGAAAAGCAGGCCCAAACCATGATGCTGCCACCACCATGTTTGACAGTGGGGATGTTGTGTTCAGGGTGATGAGCTGTGTTGCTTTTACGCCAGCCAAACATAACGTTTTGCATTGTTGCCAAAAAGTTCAATTTTGGTTTCATCTGACCAGAGCACCTTCTTCCACATGTTTGGTGTGTCTCCCAGGTGGCTTGTGGCAAACTTTAAACAACACTTTTTATGGATATCTTTAAGAAATGGCTTTCTTCTTGCCACTCTTCCATAAAGGCCAGATTTGTGCAATATACGACTGATTGTTGTCCTATGGACAGAGTCTTCCACCTCAGCTGTAGATCTCTGCAGTTCATCCAGAGTGATCATGGGCCTCTTGGCTGCATCTCTGATCAGTCTTCTCCTTGTATGAGCTGAAAGTTTAGAGGGACGGCCAGGTCTTGGTAGATTTGCAGTGGTCTGATACTCCTTCCATTTCAATATTATCGCTTGCACAGTGCTCCTTGGGATGTTTAAACCTTGGGAAATCTTTTTGTATCCAAATCCGGCTTTAAATTTCTTCACAACAGTTTCTCGGACCTGCCTGGTGTGTTCCTTGTTCTTCATGATGCTCTCTGCGCTTTTAACGGACCTCTGAGACTATCACAGTGCAGATGCATTTATACGGAGACTTGATTACACACAGGTGGATTGTATTTATCATCATTAGTCATTTAGGTCAACATTGGATCATTCAGAGATCCTCACTGAACTTCTGGAGAGAGTTTGCTGCACTGAAAGTAAAGGGGCTGAATAATTTTGCACGCCCAATTTTTCAGTTTTTGATTTGTTAAAAAAGTTTGAAATATCCAATAAATGTCGTTCCACTTCATGATTGTGTCCCACTTGTTGTTGATTCTTCACAAAAAAATACAGTTTCATATCTTTATGTTTGAAGCCTGAAATGAGGCAAAAGGTCGCAAAGTTCAAGGGGGCCAAATACTTTCGCAAGGCACTGTAGCACACTGGTCCTTTTATTCCTTTGACTCAGAGGAAGCCTGCACTACCATGGCTATTTACATTGATGGTGATAAGGACTGACTGACTAATGTACTTTTCCACACTGTTAATTCCAGGGGCCAGGGATAATGTTTCTTGTTTTGGCTATACTGGTTGAAGTGGAAGAGTTCCCTGTGGTGAAACGGGACCGTGGCGGAGCTGGAGAGTTAGAACAACAGCTACTCGTTACTGTGATCAGAACCAACAGGGCAGAACTAGTGGGCCAGAACACAACACACCACCTTGGCCACCACCACGCTGTGATAGATTCTGCTGCCATTTAACGGCCTAGTTTGTCCAGTGTCATTAGCCCTACTGTGCTGTGTGGGGGGTAGAGTGATGGACACAGACAGCACTAGAGTCAGCTCTGTGTGTGTGTTCCTACTGTTAAGGGTTAGAGTGATGGTCTCTTATGGTGACAGAACTGGAGTCTGACTGAGCCCCTCAGACACCGCAGAGAGGGATCTGTAAAAAGAGAGGGGGGGGGGGGGGGTTCTGTCCCAAATAGAATCCTATTCCCTATGTAGTGCACTACTTTTGACCAGGCCCATAGGACTCTAGTCAAAATTATACAACGGGTGAGTCTTGTCGTGAATGCTGATTGGTTAAAACCGCATTCCAGCCGGTGTCTATTCCACAGGTTACCAACGGCTAAATCTTGTGAATGCTGATTGGTTAAAACCGCATTCCAGTCGGTGTCTATTCCACAGGTTACCAACGGCTAAATCTATGTTAAAATGCCTATTTACTCTGTTCCATCTGACTGTGCCCTTGGTGACACAGTCATGGAGTGTGGAATCTTGTGTAAGCTCTGTAAACCCAGATTGAAACTCTATAGGGTCTGACAGTATCTCTTTCCAGGGTCTGTTGTGTGTTTGCCTGTGTTTATTAATATGTGACCTAAAAGGGAGGTTAATGCCGAGGGAGCCAGGCCAGGCAGGGTTTTAGGCAGCTGGGAGTAATGAAGCTGACCTAGCACCTCTGGCTATCCCCCCCTCTAGTCTCTTGCATACTCTGCAACTAAAAGTTTTCACAGAGACTCTATGGGACTTAATAAAAACCTTCCTTCAGGAGAAGCCAGTCACTGTGTTTTATCTGCCCAGTTCGTTTCTCTAAGCAGCTCTGTGTCCACATCCTTATTAAACCTGCTTTAACACAGAGACAGGCCTGGGACAGAGCCCCAGATGCCTTCTCTATCCCAGTGGCCTCTGCTGGCTAACGCACGCGCGGTAGAGGATGGCAGTGCTGAGGAGGGTGCGCGTCTTGCCTGTTCCTGCTCGACATGGCTTTTTCATGGCTAAATTTTGCGTTAATTGTTACTTTGTTTGCTAAGAATGTTGGCGCAATCATTTCCTACGCATGACAAATAAGTTGCTCTGGATAAGAGCGTCTGCTAAATAACAAATGTAAAACACTTATCGGTCATGAATCGGAAGCTACTGTATCTCTCAGCCTCCCAGATCTAGAATACTACATCTACACCTTTGTTCCCCGCACAGCAGGTGTACCTATTGCTGCTGACCAAGATAACCAAAGGTAACGCCGGCTATGAAGAACCGGAACCAAAGGGAAACTCCAAACGAGGTGGAAAAGACGGGCCACACAGCCTTCTCTTCCTAGTATCCATGTCCAATCCCTGAGTACGGCTTTTATCGCAGAGGAACCCCGGGAATGCGGCCTCTTTTGGCTTTTACAGAGAACGGTTCACGGACGTTGCACTCAACTCTAGTGTTTCACCAGACTGCTTTTCCATTTTCTGTATGGATTATGGTCCACGTGATTATTTCATAAGTATAACCAATTTTCCACATAGACAAACCTTGTATAAAATATGTTGCATTTGTAACTTGAAAACAACGTTAAACCTTCAACCTTACATCCACTATCATTAAAACAAATGGCTGGGCAGCACCTACTGGACAGTTTACAACTATTGATTTGGTGTCCCATCCAGGGTTTTAACCAAGCCCTGCTTGGCTTTTATATTTGTCACTGACTACTACCAATGTGCTATTGTGAGAATGATAATTAAGATAACTCTTAATAACCAAATACTATATATATTTACTGTTGCAATCCAAGTCATTCCAAAGGATATATCTACTACAGAAAATGAAATGTAACCATACTTAAGTCATATCATCAATGATACTATTTAGGGCTATATAGCAGTTGCAAAGTAATCAATGGCTATTGTTCAACCAGGATTCAACTAACGATTGTATCTTCACCTTAATCATTAATACTGTATGTTGGATTCATGTCTAAATCTCAACCAAGAAGCAAAGTTAAAGAATATGTCTAAATGAAATAAATTTATTTAAAGTTGGATTACATTAGATTTAGGCCTATTCTTTAACTTAGATTTTTGGTTGAGATGGAGACGTGAATGCAATATATAAATCATTAATTTGTAGACCAACTGAATTGTGTTTGGTTGTCAACGCAACAAAATATCAACATTTTTTGAAGGAGAACTTCTGCTTGGATCGTTCCATATGTGCCACTGACTCAGTCTGGCTTCATTGTGTTGAGGATGTTGTACCCACAATAACAATCCGGACAAACCCCAACCAAAACTCCTGGATGAACAGAGATATCCGTACCATGCTGAGAGCCCGTACTGCATCATTCAATGTCCGCAGAACGAACCCCGATGGCTCGGCGGCGTGTGACACGTACAAGGCAAGCCGGTTCGACAACTCAGACACGCGGAAAGGACTACAGACTAGCACGGACTACAAAGGCAAATCCAGCTGTGTGGTGCCCACCGAAGCCTCCCTCCCAGACGAGCCCAACACATTCTATGCTTTCTTCGAGGCAGACAATACCGAGCCATCCAGGGAGACTGTCTGTTCCGGACGGCCAGATGCTTTCGCTTTCCTAGGCTGACGTGAGGAAAACTCTCAAAGAGTGAATACTCACAAACCCGCTGGCCTAGATGGCATCCCTGGCCACGTCCCCCGAGTGTGTGCTGACCAGCTGATGGGCGACATCTCTGACATCTTCAACATGTCCCTGTCCCAGGCTGAAGTCTCTCTCTGCTTTAAGGAGACCACCATCCTCACAGTGCCCTAGAACAACAAGGTGGCATGCCCTAATGACAATTGCCCAGGCACACTGGACCCACTCCAATTTGTCTACTGCTCCACAGATCCATGGAAGATGCCATTTCCATCGCTACTCAGACGGCCACAACACATCTGGACAAGAGAAACATCTATGTGAGAATGCTGTTAATTGACTACAGTTCAGCATTCAACATCATTCTTCCCTCTAAGCTCGACACCAAGGTCAGAGCCCTGGGTCTGGACGCCTCCCAATGCAACTGGATCCTGAACTTCCTGACGGGCAGACTACAGGCTGTGAGTATTGGCAACAACACCTTCTGTACACTGACCTTTAAAACAGGGACCCCCCAGGGGTGTGTACTCAGCCCTCTGCTGTACTCCCCTATTCACCCGTGACTGCGCAGCTTTACATGACACCAACCTCTCCATCGTCAAGATTGCTGACGACACCACAGTTGTAGGCCTGATAACCAACAATAACGAGTCAGCCTATAGGAATGAGGTAGGTTAACTGGCATTGTGGTAACAGGACAACAACCTCTCCCTCAACGTCAGTAAAATAAAGGAGTTGATTGTTGACTTCAGGAAGCAGAGGAGGGAACATGCCCCTATCCACATCAACAAGACTGCTTTAGAGCAAGTCGGCAGTTTTAAGTTCCTCGGCGTCCACATCACCGAGGACTCGACATGGACCATCAACACCACCACTCTTGTCAGAGGGCGCAACCGTGTCTCTACTTTCTACGGCGGCTGAAGAAATTTGGCATGCCACCCCGGGTCCTCTCAAAATACTACTGCTGCACCATCGAGAGCATCCTGACCGGTTTCATCATGGCCTGGTACATGAATTGCTCTGTCCACGAACCAAAGGCTCTACAGCGGGTGGTGAAGGCGGCCTAGTACATCACTGGGACCGTGCTCTCACCCAACCAGGACATCTGGTAGAAACGGTGCCTGAAGAAGGCCTGTATCATCGTGGTCCTTCTGTAGCTCAGTTGGTAGAGCATGGCGCTTGTAACGCCAGGGTACTGGGTTCGATCTCCGGGACCACCCATACGTAGAATGTATGCACACGACTGTAAGTCGCTTTAGATAAAAGCGTCTGCTAAATGGCATATATTATTATATTATTATTATCATCCAAGACCCCACACACCACAGCCACGAGCTCTTCACACCCGTACCGTCGGGCTCAGAGACACACACACACACATCACAACTGTGCCGTCCTACATTATACTAATGCTTCAAATTTTATTCTATTCTATTGAGCCATTTACTTTGTGGTCGTATTCTTAACATGATTTTCTTATTGTTGTTGCTTTGTCGAGAAGGAACCTGAAAGTAAGCATTTTGTTGGATGGTGTTTGCCACTCAAACTCAACTCGGGACCTCGAAGCCAGTTCCACTGCATTTAAAAAAAATTGTTCCCCTCTAATCAGGGGGCTGATTTAGACCTGGGACACCAGGTGGGTATAATTAATTATCAGGTAGAAACGAAAACCAGCAGGCTCCGACCCTCGTAGGTTAAGAGTTGAGTACCCCTGTTGTATCCCATACATACCACGGATAAAACTCGGAACACACAAACACTTACACAATGCTAGCTAATGCTCCCCTAACGCTTCCCCAACGTCCGCTAATGTTACAGCAGTCTGGGCCAACAGCCGGCATGTTCTTCACAAAGAGGGCAACTGATGCCACTGAGCCAGATGTCTTTGTGTCAGGTGAGAAGCTTCAGGTGGTATCCCATTTTATGTACCTTGGCATCGTACTTAGTTCCAACCTCTCTTTTTAAAAAGCGGATGAAAAAAGGTAACTCAAATAACCAAATTCAACCGAGCTAATTTCCGATTCGTACGAAATTGTTTTGACTACGGAGGTAGCAAAACTGTACTTCAACCTATGATACTCCCCCTCTTAGCATACTGCTTGACTAGTTGGGCCTAAGCTTGCTGTACAACATTAAAACCCATTCAGTCTGTCTACAAACAGGCTCTCAAAGTGCTTGATAGAAAGCCCAAAAGCCATCATCACTGTTACATCCTCAGAAACACGAGCTCCTGAGTTGGGAAAATCTTGTGCAATACACCCGACGCATGTCTTGTATTCAAGATCCTAAATGGCCTGGCTCCTCCCCCTCCACTTAGTACTTTGGTTTAAACAGAAAACCCAAACATATGGCAGCAGATCCACAAGGTCTGCCATGAGAGGTAACTATAGTTCCCTTAAGGAAAAGCACCTTGAGTCAATCTGCTTTCTCTGTGAGAGCTTCCCATGTTTGGAACACACTGCCATCAGACACACACAACTGCACGATCTATCACACCTTTACAAAACACATAAAGACATGGCTAAAGGCCAATCAGACTTGTGAACATAATCCCAAGCTGTGTACGCCCCAGTACATCACTGGGGCCAAGCTTCCTGCCAACCAGGACCTCTATACTAGGCAGTGTCAGAGGAAGTCGTAGACTGTTCTCTCTGCTTCCGCACAACAAGCGGTACCGGAGCTCCAAGTCGAGGTCCAAAAGGCTCCTCAACAGCTTCTGACCCCAAACCTGCTGAACAACTAATCAAATGGCCACCCAGACCATGCTATTTCTTGAACTGCATTGTTGGTTAGGGGCTTGTAAGTAAGCATTTTGCGGTAAGGTCTACAACTGTTGTATTTGGCGCATCCGACAAATGCGATTTGATTTGTGTTGCCGCTTTCCATGTCTGTAGCTTGGTGAGGTGTGGAAACACTTGCTTTTATATATTTTGTTTTGTTACTTTTTGTGTTATGTTGCTCTGCCTGCGTGCTACATTCTGCTTGCTCTAAGTTGCTCTGCCTGCGTGCTACATTCTGCTTGCTCTATGTTGCTCTGCCTGCGTGCTACATTCTGCTTGCTCTATGTTGCTCTGCCTGCGTGCTACATTCTGCTTGCTCTATGTTGCTCTGCCTGCGTGCTACATTCTGCTTGCTCTGTTGCTCTGCATGTGCTCACTGTTTTGTTATTGTAATTGTTTTTAATTACCTGCACAGGGCCTGCGGTTGAAAATTAGCCGGCTTGCTAAGATGGCACTTTCACTGAAACGTTGATTAATGTGCACTGTCCCTGTAAAAATCAACTCAAACTCAAGGTGACTAAGCTGTGAAGTTCGGCCTACCTGGCAGATGATCATCTCCATCATAAGCTCGCCAGTCTTCTCTCTCTCTCTCTCTCTCGCTCTTCCTCTCAGGGGGAAACCAGAGTCTATAAACTGAAGCGGTGGAGTTTGAGACGGCCTCGTTTCTAGACTAAAAAAGCATGTGGTACGTTTTCACCATGATAAAGAAATATCAGAGAGATGGATGGATGGATGGAAAGAAAGAGAGATGGATGGATGGAGGGATGGATGGATGGAAGAAAGAGAGATGGATGGATGGAAAGAAAGAGAGATGGATGGATGGATGGATGGAAAGAAAGAGATGGATGGATGGATGGATGGAAAGAAAGATGGATGGATGGATGGATGGATGGAGGGATGGATGGAAAGAAAGATAGATGGATGGATGGAGGGAGGGATGGATGGAGGGATGGATGAGATGGATGGATGGATGGAGAGAAAGAGAGATGGATGGATGGATGGAAAGAAAGAGAGATGGATGGATGGAGGGATGGATGGAAAGAAAGAGAGATTGATGGATGGATGGAAAGAGAGATGGATGGATGGATGGATGGATGGATGAAAAGAGAGAGAGAGATGGATGGATGGAAAGAAAGAGAGATGGATGGATGGAAAGAAAGAGAGATGGATGGATGGATGGAGGGAAAGAAAGAGAGATGGAGGGAAAGACGATGGCTTTGGGGAGACATCTGGGGGCACTGCAGCGTCTCAGAAATTGGAACCAGGAGACCTGACATGGCCTCTTCCTCAGTGAATGGACCCTCTGTGCTTTTGTTATGAGCCCCCCCCCCACCCCCAAACTCCTCACCCCCTCTGGACCCTCCCCATCACCCCCTGGATAAAACATTTGGGTGAGTTGCGAAATCAACATCAGAGATTTGAGCTGGCAGGGACCTCTGGCTTGGCTCCAGGCCTAATGAAACTCAACAGTGTGGTACGTATTGAGAGGGCACTCCAGGACTCCGTCTTGACTGTGAACTAATAGTTTGTTTGATGATGGGGACAATGGCTGAGAGAGAGAGAGAGAGAAAAGAGCTTTAAACTGTCGCTTGTATTCTAACAACAAGGACACACACAATTGAAACCGAGGGGTCTGAAGAATTCTCAGGTCACCTGGCCTTTGAGGTCACCAGTCGCTTTTCCCTACAAACGGTGATTCTGCCAGCTGCTGGAGGAGGTAAGATGTATCATTTGGTCAAAACTGAACAGCTCACACCTCTACTGCTTGTTGAAGTCACCTGAAGCCATTATAACAAGAGTTGAGGGTCAATTCCGTTTTCAATTGTAATACCCACTAGGTCACTCACACACTGACTGAATCCTACATTGGACCTTGTGAAATGAATGGCTACATCAGGTAAATCATTCTGCCTTGACATTCACATACTGAGGTAACATCCGTCGCTGACATCCAGCCTGCTCACAGGGCATAAACCAGTACAGTCTGGCCTGATGTCTGTTTGTGCTGTTTGCAGTCAGTCTTCTAGTACAAAGCCATTGGTGTTTCCGAGAGACTCCGGGAAAGAGAGAGACGGATGGGAGAGATGATATGGCCATGAGGAAGGAAGTGAAGGAGCAAAATGAAGAAGTGTCACAAACTTGTGAAAGTACCATCCGTGGATAAGGTCGTCAGTGCCAGCCAGCAGTGTGTGTGTGTGTGTCAGTAACGTTCCCCAGATGGCTCTCTTCCGTGTGTTAGGACCTAGATCAGAGGGGGCATGTTAACATGACCAGCGTGACTCCCAACCTCCTGTAAACCACTGTGTGTACATGTTGTGACCAGGAGAGAAAGACAAAGAAATAGGGGGAAATCGAGAGAGAAATGGGGACCGAAATGGAGGGAGAGAAAGAGAGGGTGAGTGTTCCACTGGCAGTGTGCCCTGTATAAAAGCTCTGACATAACCAGTTACGTGGGAATATTTTATGGCTCTCCAGGGGAGTAACGCACACTGATCTCACTGTGTAGTCTGCGCCTGGGTGTGCGATCAGCAGAAGCAGTGCTATCATCCCCGGTAGTTTGTGTCCCGCAAGGGGGGGGGTGACCTCTCGCTACGTTCATACTTGTATGTGTGTGTCTTGTGTGTGCGCCATAAACAGCCATGTGTTTCCAATTGTTGTTTATCCAGGGTTGGCATTGAGGAACGTCAGGGAACACAATGCTTTCTTTTAAAAACAGGGATAACTGATTACACATACACACTTTAATCTGACATTGTCAGAGCTCTCCCGTGGGACATTTATATCAGCATTTCTGTTAGGGTTGCTCGTGCGAACAGATTGTACATATGGTCCCCATAGCCATTACCATAAGAGTGGCTGATGTATTGAACTGCCCCCCCCCCCTCCCCTTCTTAAATCATACAGTAGAATTGTTTCTCCCCTGACCGTCTTTACATTAGGTATAATGACCAGACCGTGTGTGTTCATTGGCACGTAGGTTCAATATAGATGCGATACAGTCATATACATGTGTTGTATCAGAACTAAGGCGGAAGAGTTGCCATTATTAAAAGCCAACATTGGTATTACAACCTGTGATACAGTCAACATGCAACCGTTTTCCAATTCAAAAGCAAATCGACCGTGTTAAATCGTATGAGGAGGAGGTATGAAACTCTCCCCACGCTCTCGGTCAACGGAGACAGGATGTTAGACAAATTATGGTGAAAAGGGCATCCATTCTACTGCAAGAATACACACGAACAAACTTTTCTCCCAGTTGACCAATAAATGAATTCCTGAGTCTTCTGCCAACAGACAAGGGTCTGGCCAAAGTACAAACTATCATGGATCACAATGCCACTCACACGGTTAGAAGAAGCCCCTTCAGATACGACCAGTCTGTCAGAGACAAACAGGAATCTTACCGAATCTGGAACTGAAAAAAATATGTTTCTGTTTTAAAAAATCTTCACAATGCAGGCCAAAAACGGTGTGTTTGTCATCAACTTTTTTGCAAAGAAATCAAAAAGTTCCGACATGATTGTTGGACATGTTAGGTGACAATGAGAGCGTGTACTTAAAGAGTTAATGTTTGAGGTCATAGGGAACATAAGTTACATCTGACGTCATCTTCAGTCCCCTATCCAGGGACAAAATAGACGTTCCTTTGTCTTGTTCCAAAACAACTTTGTCAAGGACAGAGTAGCTCCCATAGAAATCAATAGACATCTCTTTCGTTGCGCCGTGGTTGTCTAGCCTCCTAAGACCAGGTCTGCTGTGACAAAAGGAGAAGTGTCATGTTTCACCCTTTCACAGGTATCAGCACTGAAGCCCATAGTAAGACCCTGTCCCAGATCTATATACGTCATCCCCGCTCCCTCTTCTCAGATCCATCACCTGATCTGATTCAACCTAGCAGTTCTGACAGGCCTGTAGAGTTGCAGTAATGTTTCCCACCACTAGGTGCCAGCAGTGCTTCATGTAACGGTTCTCTCTAGAGACTTGCTGTGAAAAGCAGCTGCCATGTCCTCCATCTCATGCCCACTGGACAGACCTCATCAACACATCTCAAGTTGATGTCAAATCTGGCTCCAATGGAAATTCGCTTTAGAATTATGTGTTGTCCATGCTAGATGGGAGAACCATTCAGCCTGGCTTTGTCCCTAGAGCTGGAGGGGGGCTGTGGAGAGCTGGAGGGGGGCTGTGGAGAGCTGGAGGGGGTGTGCGGTGGTTCAGGTACCTGTGTACAGTAGCTCAGAGGAACATCCAGTCCCACAACAGGACCCACCACACTGAGCCAGGTCACAATGTAGTTCACCTGTCTGCACAGCGGTCAGAGGGCAAAGGTCACACAGGAGAACACACACACACACAGTGTAATACTTTCAGATAGAAGACACATGTTGAGTCTCAAACTCACCGGTGTTCTTCCAGGGCAGCTTTTAGAACAGGCATCATGAACTCTTCTGTCATGCAGGGGTGGAGCACAAAGAACGACTGGCCGAGCAACGGGTGTTCCTAGAGAGAGACAGGCAGAAGATTGAGTGTGGTGTCGAGTGGAAGTGGGAGATTTATGGAGGAAAAAGAGATCAAGAGAGGGATACAATCTTACCGGAAAGAGAGAGGGGAGAGTGGTACCAACCTGTTGTGTGATGGTGTCCCAGGGTCTGTGCTGTAGTCTCTGTCTGTAGTTAGGATGAACACTGTCCCATACCTCCTCGAGACAGAGACTCCTACCCTCTGACAGAGAGAGCGAGAGCGAGACGGGGGGAGAGAGCGAGACGGGGAGAGAGCGAGACGGGGGGAGAGAGCGAGAGAGCGGGGGGAGAGCGAGACGGGGGAGAGAGCGAGACGGGGGGAGAGAGCGAGACGGGGGGGGAGAGAGCGGGGGGAGAGAGCGAGGGGGAGAGAGCGAGACGGGGGGAGGGGGGAGAGAGCGAGACAGGGGAGAGAGCGAGACAGGGGGAGAGAGCGAGACAGGGGAGAGAGAGCGAGACAGGGGAGAGAGCGAGACAGGGGGAGAGAGCGAGACAGGGGAGAGAGCGAGACAGGGGGAGAGAGCGAGACAGGGGGAGAGAGCGAGACAGGGGGAGAGAGCGAGACAGGGGGAGAGAGCGAGACAGGGGGAGAGAGCGAGACAGGGGGAGAGAGCGAGACAGGGGGAGAGAGCGAGACAGGGGGAGAGAGCGAGACAGGGGGAGAGAGCGAGACAGGGGGAGAGAGCGAGACAGGGAGAGAGAGCGAGACAGGGAGAGAGAGCGAGACAGGGAGAGAGAGCGAGACAGGGAGAGAGAGCGAGACAGGGACCAGTAAGTGTATAATGAAGTGGACGACTGAAGACAATGCAAGTCCTGTATTTGCAATGTATTACTTCAAATAACCATTCAGCCAGTACTGTCTGGCTACATACCCAGGGTTGAAGCTCTGAAGTAGAGGACAGGAGTTTGGTAGCTGCAGGAGTAGAGGATATGGTATTCATACTGAACGACACTGCTACTACTGTTCTCCTCCTGTATACAACACACTGCGCCATCATCTTCATCATCATCATTATGGAAAGAAGGGGAGAAGGTCCTCTCCTGGTGCCTGTCTGAACTGGTTCCTTGCTGGTCCAGGTTACATCTGGTTCTGCCGGTCCCCAGGGCAGTCTTCCTCAGGTAGCCCTCCTCAGAACCCTTGAATGGAAACAATATTATTAATCAATCGCATTTTATAAAAAGACTTTTCCACATTAGTCACAAAGTGCTTTACAGTTTCCTGGCCTCGACCCCAAAGAGCAAAGCAGAAGTGAAAGCACAGTGGCCAGGAAAAACACAGATGGAAGAAACCTAAGAAGAAATCGAGAGAGGAAGCCGGTTTAGCGGTGGCTCCAATCTTCATAATTTTATGCCAAGATTTTTGTGTGTGTGTGTGTGGGGGGGGCTACAATTACCAGAATTCAGCTAAAATCTGCTCAAGTATTCCCACAACTAATTAAAAATATATATATATAAGAAATAACTGCTTGTATCAATATAATAAAAAGGTATGTAATGACTGTTATGTTCAATACCATCTATTTTTGGGCTTAGTTGTGGTCAAGTTACATCCACTCTGACAAAAATCATCCCGTGGCTTAATCTAGTTGCATACCCCTGCTCTACAGATTCACACGCAGCGTAGCCTAGTGGTTAGAGCGCTGGACTAGTAACGGAAGGTTGCGAGTTCAAACCCCCGAGCTGACAAGGTACAAATCTGTCGTTCTGCCCCTGAACAGGCAGTTAACCCACTGTTCACAGGCCGTCATTGAAAATAAGAATATGTTCTTAACTGACTTGCCTGGTTAAATAAAGGTAAAAATAAATAAAAAATAAAAAAAAGACAGCCAAGCATTCCTCACTCAGTTTCTTCAGGCGACTGGGATAGTCAAGCACCCTAAAAAAAAAGGACATTTCTAACCTTTCCTTAACCCAAACTAGCCCAACTATACTCTTCTCAATGCTAACCCTTCCTTTCCCCTAAATACTGTAGGCCTACCGCAAATAAAACTCTACCCTTCTCTATCCTAAAAACTCCCTCCCATACCTTCACTTGTTCCCAGCTCCAGCCGTCACAGAGGGAGTGGGAGTGTTGGAGGAGAAGCTGACAACACTGACAGAACGTCTCCTCATCCAGAAAACAGCTACTCATCTCTGTAGGAGGAAATGGGGGAAGAGGCAGAGATGAGGAAGACGACAAGAGAGCATCATATGTTAAGCCAGATTCGTGGAAATAAGTGTCTCACTGCACACAAATATACTGGCAGGTAGCGTACTGAAACTAGCTAACTAACACACGTCTGTATATTCAGGTTGCAGTTATACAGCGTTGTAGATAGATAGCTGGCTTTAAACATGTAACATTCGAATGTTTGATCAGTGAGAATGCGATATTCGTACGTGAAAGCTGCAACGCAATAGCCTTGTTTGACCCGGTAACAACACGAGATCAAGTTTTTTTGTTTGTTGCAAGTTTGGTTTATCACGCTGTTTTGGTTGAAAGCAGGACTAAAATATCGAAATCGGCTTTAGGGTGCGGTGTGGCCAAGGATTGCAGTTCACATCAGATGTGCGGGTGATTTTAGTGCCTATTGATGCATTAAACGAGAGATCAACGGCCGATAATCTGGTGGCCATCGATGAATGCAATAGGCCCATACTGTTCAAGGTTTTCCGTCTTTAATGTTCCCGAGGAAATGTACAACACGCTAAAAGCGCACTCTGAAAACAAAACACGTTCCTTACCGGGGCAACTTCCGGGATCTCGTTTGCGGATGGAGAATGAGAAAAGAGCCAATCAGATTTGGCGCTTATAAACCGCCCCTTGTGCTAAACTGACTGAATTCCACGATCCCTTACCATTGAGTTACTGTATGTTTCTCACAGGTGGTTTCTGGTGAATTAATTTAATTATTCATTGTAATTATTTGTCTAGATCATTTTAAGTATAAGACATATTGATGGTTATTATGTCACACGGAGTTTGCTGTGATTCCAGTAACAGCAACTGTTTTGTTCTTCTCCATCTCTTTCGGTATTATTGCGGTTCACAAACAAATGTTATAGGTGCATGTCGCCACCTACCGTATGGGCTGTGTTTCAGCCTAAATGTCCCTACCAGCTAACCCTGCTCCCAAAACCTCCCCACTATCCCACCACTTAGGTCCTATCTGATCCTACTCCAGAGACACTATCGTTCAAAACGTCCTGTAACTCTTCCGCAGTGAAATCTCACACACCCAAGTACGTCTCTGCAGTTGCCACCGCAGCAACTCTCCTCTTGTGATTTACGTTCTATTCCTGTGGTACAATTTGACAACCATGGCCATGAACGAAGAAAAAAAGAAAAGAAGAAGAAAGTACTCTACCGAAGCACACGTTACTCCTATAACTCTATTGGGCCTCTGCTTACTCACAGGATCTTAGGATCCCTCACCCTGGACCCATCTTCCTCTACAACTTGTTTTTCACTGCCTTTCTCTCCCCGGACACCTCTGATCTCCAGCACCACGGGGTACCGCTACAGCAGTGGAGGCTGCTGAGGGGAGGGCGACTCATATAATGGCTGGAACGGAGCAAATGGAATGTCATCACACCATGTGTTTGATGTATTTGATACCATTCCACTGATTCTGCTCCAGCCATTACCACAGACATGTTCCTCCCAATTAAGGTGCCACCAACCTCATGTGCCCTACAGTTTACACAAACAACTTTTCCCACCGGTACTACACACTCCTTTGTCTCACCTCCTCCTGCACACTTTTCACATCTAGGAATCTCCCACCTGCACACTGCTGCCACATGACCATAAGCTTGGCATCTGAAACACTGAAATGGATTCGGGACAAAGTCTCGCACGGCATAACTGACACATCCCAATTTGACTTTGTCTGGTAAAGACGCCGCATCAAAACTCAGCAGTACAGACAGTGTCATCTCTGTTTCACCACGCTCTCCACCGGGTCTGCGTCCCGATGGCGAACGGCGGGCGTCAAAGACACCGGGAATCTTCAACTTTAGTTGATCCTCTTCAACACTTAATGCCCACTCCAGTTATCACTCCTTTCGACGGCGCCCTGCTCCGGAGAGAAAAGCAAATGACAGTTCTTGTCCCCAGTCACGTATTCACGCACTGAGGTCATGACCCCAGCTAGATAGGGGAAGTGTCGGTTGGCTTGTTAAGCTGTCCACGTGCTCTGACAGAGTTCCTGGAGCACTGAGCGCCAGTGTGCATCCGGAGTAAAGCCCAGTAAGAAATGGCGCATGCGGACGTGAGTAGATTAAGTTAAAAACACAGATTGGCCATCTTGGAGCCAGTCTCTAGTTAAGCAATGAGGGAGTGTGGTATATGGCAAATATACCACGGCTAAGGGCTGTTCTTATTTGATTTATTTCACCTTTATTTAACCAGGTAGGCCAGTTGAGAACAAGTTCTCATTTACAACTGCGACTTGGCCAAGATAAAGCAAAGCAGTGAGATACAAACAGCAACACAGAGTTACACATGGACTAATCCAATGTACAGTCAATAATACAAAAGAAAAAGTCTTTATACAGTGTGTGCAAATGAGGTAAGATTAGGGAAGCAAGGCAATAAATAGGCGGTAGTGGCGAAGTAATTACAATTTAGCAAATTAACACTGGAGTGATATACCATGGCTGTCAGCCAATCAGCATCCAGGAGCCAAACTACCCAGTTTATAATGAAGAACCGAGGAGGTGAGGTATAATCTGTAGATTTACTTGATTTATCTTGCCCTGAATGAAACTTTGTCATATTGACACTCATGTTCAAGGGGAAATTCTAAACAAATAAATACCAGCCAGGTACCCTCTATCTAACAGGGTTCTATGGCTGTCCCCATAGGTTATCCCTTTTTGGTTCCATGTAGAACCCATAAAAGGGTTCTCCTATGGCAGGGGAAGGCAACATTTGTTCCTGGAGTGCTGCAGGATTTTTGTTCCAACTAGGCACCACACCAGATCGAGCTAATTGATCAGTTGAGTGATTGCCTAAATTCAACACACCCAGTCTCCCAGGTTGGTTAAATCAAAAAACACTGTGTCACTCCAGGACCAGGGTTGCCTACCCCTGTCCTGTGGGGACAGCCGAAGAACCCTTTTGGAAAACTTTTTTTCTAAGAGTGTAGGTACACACGCACACCTTACTAACCCTCTCTTTCTCTCTCTCCAGTCGTTTGTGTGACCGCTTCCCTTCGGAGGTCTGTAGACATGTTCCGCTCTCTCAGACTGGTCTTTAAGGCTGTGGTCAACAACACATTTAACAACAGGTAACAGGTCTCGTCATATGAATTCCAGTTCAGATAATGGGATCCTGTGGAAATGTAATTGCCACAGTATTTAAAATGTGTGTGTGCCCGTGTGTGTAGTATTGAGGTAGGTGTCCTGAGTGGAGGCCTGTAACTGTGAGGAGTGGACCGCGAACAAAGCGCATCAACACATCAACAGCGCCTCCCTCATCTACCAGCTGTCTAACACACCTGGAGACGTACCTGCCTGTCCCTCAAGTCACATACACAAACAAGGACTGGGAGAGGAGATACCTGTCTGCCATCGTAAGGAAGATAATTATTGATGGCTAGAAAGCACACCCTGTCCTGTAAGGGGGAGGCTCCTATCTCTGTCCCCCGGGATAAAAGGAACCAGGTACCACAACCATGTAATGAACATGACACTACCAGCACCCATCATTCTAGCTAAGCTAGTCTTGTACCTGACTGTTTTTGCCTTCAACCACATCACTGCCTTGCCAGATGACAAGTTGACTAAAGCTGAGACACGCTTTTAGTTCAGCCTCATTATTTCCCTGCTGTCGGTCTGTTAGTGATGCACGGGTCAGCTATTTGTTCACCCGTAATTGCTAATAACCCATCTGCAACCACCGACTTGTGATAAAGTGAACGTCTGAGGCCAGCACCCGAGCCTAACCAGCAAATGTAGAAACTGCGCTGTACAGTTTCCTTTTTATGACGTGCCGGTGTTGTGGTCCGCGTCTCCTGACTTTACGAATTTGTATAGCACCTCACAGTCATCATCCTCTTTTACCAGTTTGACCACATCTTTCTGAAACGTTGCTTTTCTGGCCGTCGTTTATCTTTATTTTGCAGCTGTTCTCTTACCGAATTCAACTCTGACCGTGTCCTTTTTGCCTCGGTGAATCGATGTTAACGTTCTCCGGCCAAGTTCCCGAAAGCATTTGGCGATTGGTGTGTAGGCCGATTTGGCACGCAGCAAAGTCGGGCCCTAAAGCTTAGACTTATGCGCCAAATGCCAGATAAAAAAAGAATGAAATAACTCAATGTAGCCTTAAAGATATGAATTACAGAAGAACTACGGATTGTATTATTATTTGTTCTGTCTTTACTCGACCGGCCCGCCCTTCATCCAAACAATATTTCATGACCGGAAACCCAGAGTCAACCCGCATATCACTACTGTCTGTCTGTCTCCTATCGTCCCCTGCAGGTGTATCTGGGTTTTAACAATGTAGCAGCTCTGACTGTACTGACTGGGGAAACCAGACTGGGGAAGCCAGGGGCATCAATGACAGGGTGAGAAACACACACTAATGCATGGAGACAATATATGGCAATTTTCTAAAGGGGATTCCTTGTCCTTTTTTGCTTTTAGGTTCCTTAACATGTTGTATGTTCCCAGATCGGTGTGTTTGTCCATGAGGAGGAGCTGCTTTGTGTCCCAAGTTCAGATGGTCATGACCTCTGCCCTCCATGCCTTCACCCTATTGGCTGACCTCACACTGCGACCTCTTTGGGGGACATTATCTGTAAGTCACCTGTAAACTTGTTACCATTCCATTTATTCCATTACTGAGCCCGTCCTCCCCGGTTAAGGTGCCACCAGCCACATTTTGCTGAAAGTATGAGCGACACAGAGCTTCGTGTTCATGAAACTAACTTGACCTTTAACCTATCACACCCCCTTCTCCCTGTAGCTGTGAGGAGGTAGAGGGGGCCGATGAGGAGACGGTGTACCACATTAAATGCCCTCCCCCATCAACGGAGGCAAGAGCCCGAGACTTCGTGTTCCCGTTGTCAAAGAGACAGTCCTGCAACGAGTAAAGGTTTCCTTTAGAGCACGTGTCAAACTCATTCCACAGAGGTGCAAAGTGTCTGCGGGTTTTCGCTCCACCCTTGTCCGTGATGAATTAAGGTCTCTAATTAGTAAGGAACTCCCCTCACCTCTGGCTTTCTAGGTCGTAACTGAAAGCAAACACAAAAAGACCCGCAGAGATTCGGCCCTGCGTGGAATACGTTTGGCACCCCTGCTTTAGAAGAATGTGTGCGTTCCCGTCTTCTTGAGTGGAGATGGTTATGGGATCGTTCTGATTCCCGTTAGCCATATGTGTGTGTTTTGTCTTCTACAGGGACCCCTATGTGCTAGGCCTGAGGTCTGTAACCGTGGAAACATCTCCCCCCCTGACCTCACCTTCTGGACGATAGCGGGGTGAACAGGCAGTGGCTCGGGTGGTTGTTGTCCTTGACGATCGTTAGCCGTCACAATTCAGAGACAATGTGTTAAAACCATGTGTTCCAGGTGTGTTACCACAGCCTGGTGGCGTCAGACGTGTTGCCGCATGTAGCATGTAACATGTAGCATGTAACCTGGCAGGCTGGTCTGAGTCTATGGAGGAGACGGCTAGCACACGTACCACCTTCCTGGAGAGACACCACACACACACACTAAACCGGAGCCTGATGGTTGAATTGATACTATATGGAGACTCGTGATTCTAACGAGACAAAACGCGTCTCCAGTCGAGCGGCTGCTAATACAGGCGTCCAATTTACAACGGACGGTGTTTCCGAATGACCCGAAATGCCTTGGTCACAGCAAATGTAGGTCATGTAATGTAATATCAGTCTAATTTATTGAACTTTGCAAGAAATATTTCAGATGTTGATGTGAGTGAACGTGCAGTAATAATGATACTTGATGACAAAGCAAATTCTGTGAAGTGCGAATAAAAACTTATATTTTGAACCTTTTTGTTTCTCAGACACCCGGGGATGGATTAGAGAACACACCACCAAACATGAGACACACGGGACAGATGGCTACCGAGATATGAAAACACATCTTTAGATACAGGAGCGACCCGCTAGCTAGCATACACTACAGGCTCCAGTCTCGTCCCATCCGTACAAATCACTTCCAGTCCTATACACAGAGTCCAGGGTGTGAGACCACAGAGGGCGCTTTCCAATACGGCAGTCAAGAGCAACTCTCCATTTTCCCTGACTATGGATGTTGTTTTGTCAAAGCTGAGAGAGAGAGAGAGAGAGAGAGAGAGAGAGAGAGAGAGGTGACAGAACGAACGCCCTTCGTGGACTTCAGGACTTGGGATGTGTCTGTCAGTCCTGTCCAATCTGGCGAGTCCTCTGCGTGGATTGGCAGGTCAGAAGACCACTACCTTGGCCCGTTTGGGCGGGGCTTTCTTCACAGGCACATGCACTTCC
This sequence comes from Oncorhynchus gorbuscha, assembly GCF_021184085.1. Taxonomy (NCBI): domain Eukaryota; kingdom Metazoa; phylum Chordata; class Actinopteri; order Salmoniformes; family Salmonidae; genus Oncorhynchus; species Oncorhynchus gorbuscha. Next base: position 6,582,363 of record NC_060192.1, on the reverse strand, counting down.
TCGTGGTCGGCACTCATGTTATTGGACAGCCAGCCCAGGGTCACTTGGTTAGCTACGGGGAGACAAACACACGTCAGTCACACAACATCTCGGGAGCGTATAAACAGGACTAACTGCACCGAGCGTTCAGACAGATGAAACAGAACACAAACGACATTCAGATTGTCATTTCCATTGAATATATCTAAGGGAATGTTCAGAGAGAAATGTAGCGTATATGAGACCCATTTTTGGTTTACAAACAGGCGTCAACGTTCGAGTGATGCCCGGCCAGAAACCGCCGTAGCAGGATCGCTGACGCTAAAGTCAGGACCGTGGCGAACTTAACAGCGAGTGAGTGATGACAACGGGAACAGGCAAAACAGATGGCCACAGCTAATGATACGTTCATAATCCTTCTGGCTTTATCGAGCTCAATCTGTGACATTTCACCATGCCTCGTTGGCTTGCTAACGTTAGTTAGTCAAATCCTCTGATAACATTAGCGACGCTGCAAACGATAACCGCCTCGATGACTTATTTGTCAACTTGCATGAGCTGCATTTGAAGTTGCATGCGATCGAACCCACTGTCGGGTAAAGCTTCATTCTGAATCTGTCGTGCGAGCGCAACATTCCCGTGAGGCGGGCAGGGGAAAATGGGTCTGTCGAACAGACAATCCTGACGCAGGGTAGAGAGAGACGGGAGCCTGGTTACTTACACGCGGCCTGGTGCTCAGGACAATCCTTCTGGAAGTGCTCTACTGAACCACAGACACGACAACAACCTCCTGCAGATGGACAGAAAGGGAGGAGACAATGTTATGGATTCACGGTTTGATTTATCAGCCCAGTTTAGTACTGTGAGAGTGCATGTGTTGTACCTGCAGCGTACAGTCCTTTGGGGTTATCTGGGCAGGACCTGGACAGGTGGCCAGTCTTACTACAGATGAAACACTTGGCATACGGGTATTCCCCTGAGCGAGAGAGAGAGAGAAACAAACACACATTCAATCAAATCCATTGATCATCCTTGATGTTTCCACAACTTGATTGGAGTCCTGCTGTGGTAAATTCAATTGATTAGACATGATTTGGAAAGGCACACAACTGTCTATGTCAGGTCCCACAGTGGATCGTGCATGTCAGAGCAAAACACCTAGCCCCGAGGTCGAAGGAATTGTCCATAGACCTCCAAGACAGGAGTGTGTCGAGGCACAGATCTGGGGAAGGGTAACAAAAAAATGTCTGCAGCATTGAAGGACCCCAAGAACACAGTGGCCTCCATCATTCTTAAATGGAAGAAGTTTGGAACCACAGAGTGTTCCTAGAGCTGGCTGCCCGGCCAAACTGAGCAATCAGGGGAGAAGGGCTTTATTCAGGGAGGTGACAAAGAACCCAATGAGCTCCAGAGTTCCACTGTGGAGATGGGAGAACCTTCCAGAAGGACAACAATTTCTGCAGCACTCCACCAATCAGGCCTTTATGGTAGAGTGGCCAGACAGAAGCCACTCTTCAGTAAAAGGCACATGACAGCCCGCTTGCAGTTTGCCAAAAGGCACCTAAAGACTCTCAGACCATGAGAAACAACATTCTCTGGTCTGATGAAACCAAGCTTGAACACTTTGGCTTGAATGCCAAGCGTCACGTCTGGAGGAAACCTGGCACCATCCCTACGGTGAAACATGGTGGTGGCAACATCCTGCTGTGGGGATGTTTTTCGGTGGCAGGGACGGGGAGACTTGTCAGGATCGAAGGAAAGATGAATGGAACAAAGTACAGAGAGATCCTTGATGAAAATCTGCTCCAGAGCACTCCAAAGACCTCAGGAACAGGACTGGGGCGAAGGTTCACCTTCCAGCAGCACAACAACCCTAAGCACAGAGCCAAGACAACGCAGGAGTGCCTTCGGGACAAGTCTCAATGTCTGATTGGCCCAGCCAGAGCCCGCACTTGAACCCGATCGAACATCTCCGGAGAGACCTGAAAATAACCTTGCAGCGATGCTCCCCATCCAACCTGACAGAGCTTGAGAGGATCTGCAGAGAAGAATGGGAGAAACTCCCCAAATATAGGTGTGCCAAGCTTATAGCGTCATATCCAAGAAGACTCAAGGCTGTAGTCACTGTCAAAGGTGTGATTTGTCATTATGAGGTAGTGTGTAGATTGATGAGAGGGTGAAAAAAACAATTTAATCCATTTTAGAATTAGGCTGTAAAGTAACAAAATGTGAAAGTGTTGGTCCCATTTTTCATGAGCTGAAATAAAAGATCCCAGAAATGTTCCATAAACACAAAAATAGAAGGGAAGAAGGACCTCCGCATCTTCCCCGGCGTGATCGTCTGAGACCAGCCACTCGATGAAACGGAGGAGTATTTCTGTCTGTAGTAAAGCCCTTCTGTGAGGAAAAACTCATTCTGATTGCTCTTCCTGGCTCCCCAGTGGGTGGGCCTGGCTCCCCAGTGGGTGGGCCTGGCTCCCCAGTGGGTGGGCCTGGCTCCCCAGTGGGTGGGCCTGGCTCCCCAGTGGGTGGGCGTATGCCCTCCAAGGCCCACCCATGGCCTCACCCCTGCCGAGTCATGTGAAATCCATAGATTAGATTACTTCATTTCAATTGACTGGTTTCCTTATATGAACTGATACTCAGTAAAATCATTGCAGTTGTTCTATGTTGCGTTTATATTTTTGGTCAGCATAGAAAGAATAACAAACGGAACAAATCTAAATTGAATTATAGAACACAACCAGGAATCAGGACAACACACCCACACACACACACCTAGAGCAGGATCTATTTTAGCACGGCAGCGTAGGATCTCATGTTCTGTGGATCCACAGCGGTAGCAGATTTCCCTTCCCATCTCCTCGTCTCGGTCCGCCTCCGGACAGTCAGCCAACCCGTGGCCAGGCTTCCTACAGTTAAAACACACCTGGAGAGGGGGAGACAGGGAGAGAGAGGTAAGAGAGTAAGACAACATCACAAGGTTGAGTGTCACTATTAGTAGCAACATTGGAAACTTAAGTCACTCTACGCTTGATCTCTGCCCATCTTACTCACCATGCTGCTCTTCTTGTCATCCTGTCTCTTAATCCTCCTGTCCTCTCTCCTCCTGTCTTTCTTCAGGGCTGTCTCTACCTCTTCCCTGAGTCCCCCCATCCCTGCCCCTCCACCTCCCCTGGACGTCCCAGCCCCGCCACTCTGAAGGTATTCCATGAAGCCGTTTACATCCTCATTGTCGTAGTCTTTCTTCTTCCGACAGGGCTTCTTAATCCCAGCATCGCCGACCTGCGCTCGCCTCAGAGGGTCTCCCCCTCCTCCCCTACCTCTTCCCCAACCCCCAGGACCATGGCTAGAGCTAGCACCTCCTGAACCACCAAAAGGGCCTGTACGATCCCTCCCTACTCCTCCCCCTCTGGTTCTAAGCTGGCTCCAGGGTGTTGCCTCAGCAGGTTTGTGTTTGTGGACGTTGTTGGCTCTGGCCCATCGCGTCATTGCTGGAACACCTGGGGTACACACACATATAAAGAGAGATGAAGGAGACGGATGAGAGAGAGATGGAAAAAAACATTAGGGATTCGGGAGTATGGTGAATGTTCCCCTAGACTGATCTAGCAAAAGCAGCGGCCATTCATCTCAAAATACAAAGTGGTATATAAATATGTATTTAAAAACTAACTTCATACTAACTATATACACATTAACTGCTCAGCTATAAAAACAACGGTTAGGATAGAGGCTACAAATAAACTTGCTAGCTAGATAACGTGAAGAGTTGCTAGCATTACTCTAAGAGTCCTTTTCAGCAGAGTTGTGAACTAAATCTGGAGCGAAATATATTCGCATAAATTCAGAAACTGATCAATTCAGTTAAATAATGTGATCAGAATATATTTATCTGTTATAAACTCACCTACAGTGTAAAACTATCGCTGCCACATGTGTTTACTGTTTAGCCGGAAGCCACGTTCTTCTTCTTCTTCCTTGGGTGGAAATGACAGGAAAATGACTCGATAGACTCGTACCGCCATCTGTTGTTGAGGTTGAGAATTTATAATAACAAGTGATCACACATGCACTTTTGTTTCGTGCTTGCTGCACGCCTGCTCTTTGACTGGAAGTAAAGCGAGTGCACGAATGTGTTTGTGCAGTTGCTTTGGTTCTTTTCTCCCAAATCCTGGTGTGCAAAATCGTGCGTTGCAACATGCGTTGGCGTCTGATCTGGATTGTCCAAAGTAGGACCAGATTAATTAGTTATACATCCTCTCTTTTGACAGTTTTCGAGTTGATGTAAGCCAGCCCTGCAAAGGCACACTGGTTCACCATGTTTTTGTGCTGTCCCTGTTTATGTAACGTTTCCCTTCAGTATTTCAGTGGGCGGTGTTCCCATCTACAATTCCACCATTACTTTCCCTGTAGGTCTGCTTTGGGGACCAGTCGTCTCGTAATGTGATAGCTAGGCCTATTATCAGTTTTCCATTTTATGTAGCCAACCCCACTGTAAAACCATGTTATTGCACATTTCTTTGTTTCAGTGGACAGTTCTACAAACACTACTCTCTGCCATAGGTAGGTCTGTAATTAGCTACACACAATATTGCCTAGTCAGACATGACACTGTTCCAGCTGGCTGATGGGTGTTATTAGATAAGTAACGTTACTGTTTGACTACAGAGCACTTTTGACCAACTTGAACTTGTCAATACTTCCTCAATTCCTGACTTGGAAGACAACCAATGTCTTCTAAACTTCAATGTCTAGTTGCAGGCGGTTTGTTTGAATTTATCAAATGCGTGGTAATTAAATTACATGTGTTTTGCCCCATAAGGTTGTCCGACAATGTATGCTGCCATCTTGTCTCTTTCAAACCTTCTCTCATTGATGAGACCGGTGGTTGTCCACCCCAAAGTGGCTTACACTCACCAGTCCCGACACTCACCCGTCTGTGTTGTCACCTGAGTCCCGACATCCATAGGCGGGGGTGTGAGTCATGTTTGGGGAAGCAATTTTTTGGGGGGACCCTCAATTTCACCTTTATAATAAAGGATTGCATGCATAGGTTTAGCTGAACTGACCCTACTGAATATAAGACTTTATTTTTGAATCAAGGTACCTTTATTAATGTAATTTACGCAAATCTGTTTTTCTGACCGTACAGAAGTATTACCACAACTTGTCCATTAGCTGCAAGGTGGAGGCCTGTTCAATACACTGAAACTGGATTATGTGATCTTGATATTGTGGTATCTGGATCAGAATGATCCTACCTGATTATTTTCTGGGAAAAAAAAAAAACAGCAAGATAGATCTGATCCTGGATTACAGAATCCGGCTCATTCAGATTCAGATAGCAAGTTTTGAAAAACCCGGCGGTCTTATTCGCTAAACAAAATGTAACATAACTCGCCCAGTAGATGGCAATATAGCGACCTACCCAAAGCACAAAATCTGGATTCTGTGATCTTGACATTGTGTGTCTGATTTATTTTCTGAAAAGCCATCTCAATCTGCCAGATCGATCTGGTCCTGGATAGCAAAAGAGGATGACAGAATCTGGATCATAGAAAAAAACAGCCCCTGCACATTGTAGTGTCTGTGGTTATAGACCTACTCTTCCTGTTAGAGGATTTTTGACCATGCTGTCCAGAAGGTTACCTAATAAATCAGACTGATACCAATTATTGGTATACAGTCTCAAACAAAGCACTGCAAAATCGTAGACATTTTTCTTACAAGCCAGAATGTTGGAGTAAAATTACACTTGAATTTACTCTACCGGTTGTCTGTACAGTTTATCCTTCTGCTGCTTGAAATTTGAGAAAAAACATCCACAGGAAAGTGTTGTTGACCCAACTTTTTAGAGCCTGAGCTGAAGTTAAAATGTATCACCTGGCACATGCACAACACCATGTTAAACGCCTGTAATTATGCATGCATGTTCTACCATCTTGTGCATGCATGTTGTCACGAGCAAACATCTTGATTGGCCACGCACACAGACCCGCGTTTTGAAGTCCGTTTAAGTCCCGTGGATGTTTTCTCAAATTTCAATCAGCTGAAAGACCAACAGCACAGACAATCGACGGAGTTAGTTCAAATATCATTTTATTCAGCATTCCTGACAGACGAGGGGCGTTTATTTATTTATTTCTATGTGATTGAAGGTGTCGCCACGTTTTTGAGACTATCCGGGAGGGAGACGTTCTGATTTTGGGGAGTCTATGATCCCCGCTGTCTGGGTCCTGTGTGTAATATTTGTGTTGTGGAGAAATGACAGGAGACGGGAGTACAGTTAGTTTTCGTTTAGTCAAAACCTCTCGTGCTCTACAGTTCCCGGCACCCTAGTGCGCATGTGCATTTCCTATTAGGTGTAGTAACATAGCACTGCCGTAATGCATTACTGCTTAGTAACAGCACAGTAACTAATATAAACAGATGTAGATCCCAGATAATACACTGTGCTACTGCTTCGTTGTTTTTAAATACCATAGAATTAGTTGCCTCGGCTCTCTGCTGCCTAGCTATTTGGCCAAGTTAAATGTACAAATCGACATTCATTTAAGTGGTCCCTCCTATCTCTTGCCATACTGCATCTTTTGATCTCACCTCTGGAGTAGAACGACAATTTAATTTGTGTGATGCCTATACTATAGCGACAGCTGGATTTAAAACAAGATTTGTATTTGTCCTGCAGGAAGAGAGATTAGCTTGTGCAGTCGTACTGGCCGAAGATGGATGGCGTCACCTCTGTCCCATACAGTCTGCGTGAGTGTCTACTACAGTAGGAGAGATGAACGACATATTTTATAACACAGGGGACACAGTGGGGAAAGATATGCACCGTTTAATGGCAGATTATCTGTTGAGCCACACAGCAGGCAGAAAGAAAACTATCCTGGCGGCATTTGAGATTCTCAGACTGGACGTGTATGAGCTTCTATAAATACATCAATGAGATGAACTACATATAGATCCTCTCTGGGAGAGGGTGAGTCCAGAAGACTGATACAAAAGTGGGATCATTAACAGCATTTTCTACGTTCCAGCAGTTTACAATGAACTCACAGCTTCCCCCTATCTTTCCTCCTACGTTCAAACTTTTCCTTTTTCACTCTCTCCTGTCCTTCTATCCCCTCTCATTTCCGTTTCTCTCCTTCCCCTCTCATCTCCACTTCTCATTTCCTCTTTCTTCACTGACGCCTCTAGCTATGTGTCGTATGTAGGTTTTCAGGGCGGGGCCCAGCCTGTGTACTTCGTTGGTACCTGTATGGCGAGGAACCTGTGCCATGAGCTGCTGCACACCCTGGGCCTGCGCCACGAACACACACGGTTGGACCCTGACCACTACGTCACCATACAGTGGGGGAGCCAGGTGAGACGCACATCAATCCACCTAATGGGCATTGCATGTGCATCGGGGGCTGGTCAATTTGGCCCATGGAGCGTTGCAGTGTGTGGGCTTTTGAGATCTGAGACTATTGAGATCTGCCTCCTGTAACTCTTGCTTTGTCTTCCAGGAAAAGAGAAGAACTTCCAAGGTGAAGAAAGGAGACCCTCAGAACCTGCCCTATGACTACAATTCCATCATGCAATATGGACCGTCAGTCACACTCCTGTATTCCCCTCCTCCTTCTTCCCACTAAAGTCCTCATTTTACTCACCTTATTGTAATAAACGGCTAGCAATAAGTAAAGATCACTGTTCCTGGGCCTGTGTACAGTCCAGTAGCATTTCCAGATGTGTCCTAAATGGCTCCCTGTTTAGTGCACTTACTTTGACCAGGGCAAATGGGCCTCTGGTCAAACTTGGTGAGCTATATTGGGAATAGGGTGCCATTTGGGACGCAAGCTGTGTGTTAAAGGAGCAGGTCCTCTAACCCTCCCTTGTTGGGTTTCTCCTGGCAGGTATTTCTTCTCAGCAGACTGGAACCCCACCACACCGCTAACTAAGCTAGCCGTTTCACATCCGTTACACTGACACCCAACTGTTCCCCTTGCAGAGCAAGCCATTTCACATCGGTTACATAAGGTCTACCTGTTGTATTCGTCGCATGTGACTAATAAAATTTGATTTGATAGATTTATTTAAATTCTCGGATTTCCTTACATGAACTGTAACTCAGTAAAATGTTTGAAATGCTTGCATGTTGCATTTATATTTTTGTTCAGTATATTTTATATACCCATCGATTCTTGAAGAATATAACTTCTGCTTGTCGTGGAAATTGCAAGATTATGTTATAATGCTTGTATTGCATTTTAATGGTTGTTTTACTCGACAGAATAGACTGTTCTGTTAACTATTGTGTGTGTGTTCTACTGAGGAGGGCCTCTATGAGATAGCACTGACAGAGGAGATTTACAATGTCTTTGGATGATAAAACCTAAAGAGCATTCCAGATAACATGAGGTAATGTTTTTGTGCTATACCGTACCAGGGTGAGACGGCTCCAGTTTGGAGTCGGAGGACCAGACACTGGTCTGTCTATACAATGAAAACTGTTGAAACAGCAGTTGCTGTCTGCTATGTATTATAGATACCTTTCATACAAATCTTAACCTTGTGACCATTCTATGCATCTGTTGTAGATTGCGAGGGGTTTATCTTGGCTATAAAAGATCTTTGTACTTTTGTGTTGTCACTTTCAATGGTTCATTAGAAATGGTGCATCATTGAAAGTCATTGCTAATGCAACGGTTTTATTATTAAAGATGTAGTTTAAGTATAACTCTGACTCGTGTGTGAAGTTTGTCTCTCCTCATTTGGTAACATAAATTAACCACCACATGCCTCATGAGCTTAGTTCAACTGTTGTACCCCATCTGTTTGTAAATTATGTAAATGGAAACATATTGTACAGCCTCACACCATAGTAAAAACTATAATTTTGTTATCATGGATGGTTAGCGGTTGCATCCATAATGGGGGCTGCTTTGTTATTGTTTCAATTAAGGATTCTAGCTTTAAGTAAAGGTCTTAAAACAACACTCAATGTAAGTATAATAATTTTCTAAATGACCAAAAAATGTTTATCTGGATATCAGTATTTTCTTAAATTTGACCATTATCTCTGAGTAGAAAGAGTTTTTGCTGCATAAATTGTTTCAGATATTACTGTATGTGGGCAGGAGAATCAAGGGGGATGTAACGTGTGATGGAAAAAATAACTTTCGGTACAATTTCATAAATGCAGACAGATCATTTGTTTGTTCAACATGGTGGGATCTTTTTGTGTCTGTAAAATTAATTATGCAGGAAATGGCGGTGGAAATGCCTTAATGATATGTATATTGATATAATAACCATGATTCGAAGTAAACTTGGAGTCCCGCAATGATATGACTTGTTGTCCTCCCACTACAACTCGGGAAACCATGCAATTTCTTTGGCTACAGAAGAAATAACTTGTGAACTATACAGGGTGGTGAATGTGCAAGGTGATGAGCTTGATACTGTAGTGTAGCCTACCCGCACAGCCTGCACAGCCTACCCGCAGTGTATCTGTGAGCTGTTGGCTAGACCACAGGTGTCAAGACCAGAGCACATTTGCTATGTAATGCAACACTTTTTGTGACAAAACTATCGGTGGAGTGGAATGCGATGAAAACACATTGAACTTTATAGTTGTATTCGGTACTTAACCGAAATGTATATTTGTGTGCTCTACGTCGTCATGCACTGATTTTTACCCAGTCCGTTTGGTGGAAACACAAAATGTGCATATTTGCTTTTGCATATTTTTTGAATAGTTGCATGAAAATCTGTAAGATGGAAACCTAGCTGGTGAAAAAATTAGCTGATGCACAAACACATTTCGAAATTGCACCTTGTGTATTCTACTAACTCTCAATAGTAGGTTGAGACATGTTATGAGAATTTTGTTATCAATGTTCATAAACTTCAATTCATCTACTCAGTCTGCAACCCAGAGTTTGTAAGATTCTGGTTGAATGAAACAGACAAGAGTCCCAGCTTACAAAAGTCAAAGTGTTTATTCACGAGAACGTTCTAACATCAAAAATGCAAACCCAGTCTTTATAACACACACAGACAAGTTCAAATCTTAAGCTAGGCCTTGCTTAGACAGTCTGTGTTTTTCCACTACATAGATACATTGTTTAATCTACAACATGTTTCATAATTTTCTGCCAACCTAACAGTTTATCCCCTCCACGGGTGGAGACAGAATGTCCTGTAAGGAACACAGTAGTCCAGCTTGTCTGTCGATAGCTCCTCTTATAATTTGTTTCACACTTGTACCCTGCTTTCATACTAAGAAGGAACAAAAGGTCCTTGTTCTAATTCTGACTAAAGCTACACACATCATCAGATTATAGTTTTATGAGTGTAATAAATTTCATACAATATATAGTTTCAGAGTAGAATTATTGAATCATTATCTTTAGACCTAAATTATTTTATCAGACACCGACTGAGATCCTAAAAAATATATTTTCACTGTATATACAAAAGTATGTAGAAATCCCTTAGTGGATTCCACTATTTCAGCCCCTTCCGTTGCTGACAGGTGTATAAAATCGAGCACACAGCAATGCAATCTCCATAAAAAAAAACATTGGCAGTAGAATGGCCTTACTAATGACTTTCAATGTGGCACCGTCATAGGATGCCACCTTTCCACAAGTCAGTTTGTCAAATTTCGGCCCTGCTAGAGCTGCCCCGGTCAACTATAAGTGCTGCTATTGTGAAGTGGAAATGTCTAGGAGCAGCCAGGCTCAGCAGAGAAGTGGTTGGCCACACAAGCTCACAGAATGAGACCGCCGAGTGCTGAAGCACGTAGCGCATCAAAATCGTCTGTCCTCGGTTGCAATATTCACTACTGAGTTCCAAACTGCCTCTGGAAGCAACAGCAGCACGGGAGCTTCAAGAAATGGGTTTCCATGGCCAAGCAGCCACACACCAGCCTTAGATCAGCATGCGCAATGCCAAGCGTCGTCTGGAGTTGTGTAAAGCTTGCCGACATTGGACTCTGGAGCAGTGTAAACGTGTTCTCTGGAGTGATGAATCACGCTTCACCATCTGGCAGTCCGATGGATGAATCTGGGTTTAGCGGATGCCAGGAGAATGCTACTTTCCCAAATGCCTAGTACCAACTGTAAGGTTTGGTGGAGGAATAATGGTCTGGGGCTATTTTTATGGTTTAGCTGGTTAATCAGCAGAATTAGGTTAGTTACACCTGGGGTTGGAGCGAAAAGATCAGAATTGGACTGCCTGTGGAAATGTCGTCTTAGGGACTGTTAAAGCGCAACTGAACTCAATTGTTTTTGTCAGAGTTGCATCGTTATGAGTCAGAAACATTTATTCTAGTGTCAAAATTGACTACAATGTTTAAATGGGATAATGTCAGTATCGTCCAAAACGGAGATTTGCGAGATGTAAGAAATCTCCTGTACATAGTATGTAACTGCTTTCCTTAGGTTGTGTTTCCGTCAACCCTGCCCACATGCCCACAGCTGACAGCAACCAAGTAATCATCCATTTCGGAGCGCAGCTGCATGCGGCCCGATTGTAAATGCCCACTAAACACGTGGCTGAAGAACACACTGAACGTGATACATTTGGTTTCACTTGGATATCACTACGGGGCTATTTGGGGACCCTCAGTAAATTACACTAGGTACATGGGGACAGTATTACGTTTTAATAGCTCCACATTTCAATGACTTAACCTAAACTACAGTATAATTTGTAGAAATTCATATACTAATTTTGAAAGCATTCCATGAGAACTAAAAGGTGTTCAACATGAAATATTGTCCCATTTATATTGCATAATTTAACGACGTCCCTAACTATCCCCATAGAGATGGGCTATCCAAAGCTAAACCAATATTGCAATGGTCGCACACAGTCCGCAGAAGCTAATTGGCAAAATATCTTGGCTAGATTTCTAGGTTACTTCTAGACAAAAAACCTGGTTAGACTGTTTCAAGTTAGGTAGAAGAGTGAGTGACTGAAACGGTACTGTTTTGTCTGAGTGAATACACAAATGCTTTGCACGTGCGAGCACGAGACACCCACATCAGAGCACGCCTCCAAGACTCAAATCTCGTTCTCGGTCTCATTTCCTAATGAGGATAAATCAGTCAGTTCAGCCCCAGCCACAACAAATTGTAATTCGTAACATATCATACGGAATGGATGACGGACCTCCACAAATTAATACACACCACACGAAACATATACTAATTGGAGTGTCCCGGATTTACATTTATTATGTTACGTCTACCCGTAGGTTAAACATACAACTGTCCTCACTCTCTCCCAGTTTGGATAGAAAGTTGTGTTGCATAAAACCTATTAATGCGAAACTCAGTCCGTTTAAAAAAAATAAAAAATGACACATCAAATTGCCATACAATTCTCCTGAAGTCTTCCTTGCTGTGTCTCTGTGCCTTTCGTTTTCCTTCTCTTGGAAAGACGTTTCTCTATCTACGCTTGTCTCCTTTTTCTACTTAAAGGGCTATAGTAGCTTCAGAATCCGACTGCGTCGCCTTGCTTTTTTTGTGTGTACATTTTTTCACCACGGCCTGTCGGCCTATGATGCATTGTAGACAAAACATTTAATACATTGAGTTGCACCCCCCTTTCGCCCTCAAAAGCCTCAATTCGTCGAGGCATGGACTCTACAATCAATCAAATGTACTTACAGCAGATGTCACAAAGTGCTGTACTGAAACCCAACCTAAAATCTTAAACAGCAAGCAATGCAGATGTAGAAGCACGATGGCTAGGAAAAACTCCCTAGAAAGGCAGGAACCTAGGAAGGAAGGAACCTTTCAATGGTGATACACACTGGAAACTGTTGAGCGTGAAAAACACAGCAGCTTTGCAGTTCTTTACACACAAACCGTGAGTCTGGAATCTACTACCATACCCCGTTCAAGGGCACTGCAATCTGTTGTCTTCACCATTCACCCTCTGAATGACACAAAAATAAAATCAAAGTCTGAATTGTTTCAAGGCTTAAAAATCCGTCTTTAACCTGTCTCCTTCCCTTCATCTACACTGATTGAAGTGTATTTAACAAGTGACATAAATAACAGATCATAGCTTTCTCCTGGATTCACCTGGTCAGTCTGTCATGGAAAGAGCAGTTGTTCCTAATGTTTTGTACACTCAGTGTATGTCCATAGTTCTGCACACATCTTAAATGTAGTCTTGAATGAAAGATACAAAAGTATGCCAGAGACTGGGTTGAGTAGGTTACTTTCTAAATATAATCCGTTAGTTACTCGTTCCCTGTCAAATTGTAATCAGCAATGTCACTTTTGGATTACCCAAACTCAGTAATGTAATCGGATTACTTTAAGTTACTTTTGGATTACTTTCCACTTAAGAGGCATTAGAAGACACAAATGTATGTTACCAATTGAACGACATCTTTAAAAAATATATTTATAGGGGACAATGCACATTAATCAACATAAATATGACAATAATGCAACATCCATGTAAATGTGCCGGGGTTAGCCAAAAGCTCATTTGCACCCGTAGTCCCAGGGCAGCTAAGGACAGTTACACAACCACAATACAACTACTCACTAAAGCAATACAAAATACAAATACATTACATCCCATAATATATCATTCTAACAACAACACTATCATCAACTGTCGTCTTACATATGAGGAACTAGAGATAACTCACGTGTACAGGTCTGGATAGATTTTAGCCTTGTTTTCAATTCAACTTTAAAAGCACAATAATCAGTGCAGCTTCTCAAGTCCATGGGCATTGCATTCCAGTATACTGTAGCTCTAACAGAGAAGACCGATTGACCGATATTACTCTGTCCGAAAAGGGACAATGCAGCCCCCTCTAGTTACTGCCCTTGTTATCCTGGAGGTGCTTTCCTTCAACATGATATGCCGGCATTTGTAGAGCGATTCAATTGGTTTCCGAATAGTAGCTTCTGCTTGTGACCAGCATGTGAGGCAATATCTCAGATGTGAGAAGATCATAGCATGCATGTATGGTTTGGTGGCCTCCAGAGGAAGGAAAGGTCTTATAAACCTAAAGTTGGAAAATCCAAACTTGACCGTGTTAACCACCACCTTCACATATTTCTTAAATGTCGAGTTGGAGTCCAAAATGACACCGAGATACCCAAAGTTAGACACAACTTTCAGATACTCCCCATGAACAAGAACAGCTCATTGAGAAGAATCAATGTATTTCTCAGAGAAGTACATACAAACAGTCTTGTCGATATTTAAATGCAGGCAAGAATTACTCATCCATTTAAGAAACATGTACCATAGCTTAACTAGCTGTCTATTTTTTTAGTGTACATACAGAACTGTATCATTTGCATACATCTGCATGTTAACATGTTAACTTTCTCCTTCATATAATAATAATAATAATACATTATTAAATTATATCTTTATATTAATAATAATTCAATCAGAATTCCAGTCATTCCAATAAATGTTATACCCCTTAATCTTCAAGAATAGGATTTGGAAATATGGAAGTATAGATTAGCCAAATTGTTTAACCTGAGCATAACCCCAGAACTAAGGACTTATTAGCCAGTCCTACTCTGTTGTTTATGATTGTGTTGTCATGGAGGACTGATTGGGTTCATTGATTTCAGTTGAAATATAAATGCTGCGCTCATGGAATGGCATGCTTTGAGCACTACTGAAAAGTTATATTTACATATGAAAAATGGATGACATTTGCTATCGGCCTGTTGTTTACCTTTTTGTTGGTGACACTTTGATATCTTGATAATATGCAGCTTTTTAAAAGGCAAATACACAGGGCACTCCTTTGTTTTGGTTAATATCTGAGGAATGGGCCTGGAATGTAACCACTCAGATTAATAGACAGAGCTATGGATGCAAGGACTGACCATCCACGATATCAAAAGTATTGTTTTAAACACGTTATGAGGAAATACAGTGTTTGTTTACATTTACAATGTTTACAAACATTGGAGAAAAACAAGCGTATATTTTGGGTTCTCATGGAGTGTGACAGTTGAACTAACTAAGCTCATGAGACATTTATAAGTGATATTATTCCAGAATCAATGGATATAGAACAGTACCAGTCAAAAGTTTGGACACACCTAGTCATTCCAGGGTTTGTCTTTATTTTGACTATTTTCTACATTGTAGAATAATAGTGAAGACATCAAAACTATGAAATAACACGTATGGAATCATGTAGTGACCAAAAAATTGTTAAACAAATCTAAATGTATTTTAGATTTGAGATTCTTCAAAATAGCCAACCTGTGCCTTGATGACAGCTTTGCACACTCTTTGCATTCTCTCAACCAGCTTCATGAGGTAGTCACCTGGAATGCATTTACATTAACAGGTGTGCCTTCTTAAAAGTTCATTTGGCCACACGTTTTGAAGGAGCATGCAATTGGCATTTTGACTGCAGGTATGTCCACCGGAGCTGTTGCCAGGGAATTTAATGTTCATTTCTCTACCTTAAGCCACCTCCAACGTCATTTCAGAGAATTTGGCTATACGTCAAACTGGCCTCACAACTGCAGAACACGTGTAACCACGCCAGCCCAGGACCTCCACATCCGGCTTCATCACCTGCGGGATCTTCTGAGATCAGCCACTTGGACAGCTGATGAAACTGAGGTGTATTTCTGTCTGTAATAAAGCCCTTTTGTGGGGAAAAACTAATTCTGATTGGCTGGGCCTGGCTCCCAAGTGGGTGGGCCCATCCCCACCCATGGCTGAGCTCCTGCCCAGTCATGTGAAATCCACAGATTAGGGCCTAGTTTATTTATTTCAAGTGATGGATTTCCTTAACTGTAACTCAAGTAAAATATTTGAAATGGTTGCATTTTACATTTTTGTTCAGTATAGTTTTAACCATGTCTTGAGGCTATACAGTGTTTGTTTACATTACTGACAAACATTGGAGCAAAGCAAACATATATCTTGGGCTCTGATGGGGTACAACAGTTGAACTAAGCTCATGAGGTATTTACACGTTTTTATTGTGTAAGAATCTATGGGCATACTGTTTATCATTAACTTCTAAGTCTAAAAATGTTTGTAGCAACAACGGAATTGAGCTTTAAGGCCCATGGGAATCCCACGTCTTCCACCCTGTCTCTCAGGCTGCAGGAGCCTGCCGCCACCACTAGGAGACAGAGGAGCACCAGCCTAAAAAACGGACTGAAGGAAAGCTGAACCGCTGCTTTGGGGATGGACTGTAATTAGCATAACATCCTATATTATTCTCAGACATTGGGAAATTTGAGTAGAGGAGAAACTGGACGTAGAACTTGGGCCAACAATTTTAGTATAATTAAAATGATTATTAGCCATTATTATTTTGTCCCTTTGGTGAAATGGAGCATGGCCATGTCTTCGTGCTTCATGATGAAGAAGTTTCTCGGCACTACGCTGTATCATTGAATATAATCCTTCCTTACCTGAGACCTTGTGTGTGAGTTTTCTGTCAGTTGCTCATTTCCTGGTCCAGTAAAGACACTAGGTGGTTTTGAGTGTTTGCTGGGTTTGACGAATGGTTCTGTCTGCCCTCTACTCTCTGCCCATCACACTCTCTCTCTCTCTCTCTCTCTCTCTCTCTCTCTCTCTCTCTCTCTCTCTCTCTCTCTCTCTCTCTCTCTCTCTCTCTCTCTCTCTCTCTCTCTCTCTCTCTCTCTCTCTCTCTCTCTCTCACTCTCTTTCACTCTCTCTCTCTCTCTCCCTCTCTCTCACTCTCTTTCACTCTCTTTCACTCTCTCTCTCTCACTCTCTTTCACTCTCTTTCACTCTTTCTCTCTTTCACTCTCTTTCACTCTCTCTCTCTCTCTCTCTCTCTCTCTCTCTCTCTCTCTCTCTCTCTCTCTCTCTCTCTCTCTCACTCTCTTTCACTCTCTCTCTTCTCTGTCTCAAAGAGGAAGACAGGAGATATGATGTCTTTTCTCATGCCCTCTGCCCTCCAGTGGAGGCTGCTGAGGGGAGGACGGCTCATAATAATAGCTGGAATGGAGTCCGTGGACTGGCATCCAACACATGCTTGATATTATTCCATTCACTCCATTCCAGCCATTCTATTCCATCCATTATTATGAGCCTTCCTCCCCTCAGCAGCCTCCACTGCTGCCATCCCATCTAAAACCACACTACCAGCCAGATCAATACAGCTATCTCAACTCTGCACCTCAACAGGCTGTGTCGCACTGGTTGCATTGGCATCGTAGGCGTGTGTGTGTGTAGAGTGTATGTCTCAGTGATGGTCACAGGGTCCACTGCCTGACGCTGCGTGACATCATTTCTGTTAGACGGGCGGAGATCGAGGCGCGGTTATTAACCCGGCTCGGGCAGTTAACGGGGCTCAGTTGGACGGGGCACGAAGCCGGTGCGTCTTTGTGAAAGAAAAAGTAACATCAAACTGGATACGCAAGATATGCTCATTATTCAACCACTATTGAAGGAAAAATGAAGTTGAATCAGAAATAAGTTCGTCTTTATTGTTATCGGTGCGTCATTGACAGAATGTGGACCTGGTCGAGTTGCGCATAATCAAAGACCGGGAAAAAAGAGAGGAATAATTCAGTATAATGGGGATAAATATGATTACATTATCATCATGTAATCAGTGAGGTGTTGTCATCACCCTTTTTATTACAGTATTGCACAGCGCTCAGAGGAACTATAAAGCATAGGCCTATACCCTATATCAAACAATCGAAAGATAAAGGAATATGTTTGTTTTTTCTCTCCCTACAATTGAATTAACTGATCTGATGTTTGTGGCTGAAGTCTTCTCGGACTCATTGCTTATCTATTGACGATGACGGCTCAGTGCGGGTCTCGTTTCGGCACCTAAGTCCTTTTGGACAGATGGAAGCTGAGGAGCGCAGATTGTTGGGTGACTTTTTACATCTTCAAACGGTCTCTATTCCGTGATATGTTTTCACTACGAATGTGAATGAATAGCAACTTTTTAAAAGGCATTTCATCAGCCCAAGTATCATTTCATGCGTCTCTGCATCCTGGTGCGCTTCGTTGCGCTGGTGAGATTCGGGGAGTGTTCCGATTTCATGGTAGGCTATAATTAAGGACGTTTTACTTCAATGAATTTAAATAGAACACGGTCTATGGATTGCCTGAAGGACCTTTACTGCTTCAAGCACTACGTTTGGATGACACGTTTTTCTAGCGCTTGTTCAAGCAATTTAATAATTTTCCCCAGAAGAATAACTATCCAAGCATCAGCGGTGTGTGTGTTAGTTAATAGATACTTAGTCATTTAATTGCCTGATTAAATGAGATTAATGAAGTAATTATTTATTTGAATATCCAATAACGATTTAGTGGATATATCCGCACCTGGATGTTGAAAAGAGACATGAAAGAGAAAGTGCGTGACTGGAGGAACAAAATGATATTTTCTTCACGGGCAAAGTTGTTAGTCTCGGTGATGCCTTGGGCAAAGCGGTACAATCTTTTTTTTCTCTCTCATTTTAATTCAATCATCTAGTGCGTAAAGTTCCAAGTGGACGCCTCTTGAGCCCAACAGCCATGTCTCTGTTTCTGCGTCAGAGCCCCTCCATTTACTGCACTCTCACTGGACAACAAGTCTTCCTCAAGGGATTAAGCTAGCAGATAACAGAAACCTATCTCTACTTTCACCTTCACTCACTCTAAACATAATTCGCTGTCCCTGTGAGTTTGAGTTTTCTCCAAAATTCTAGCTTCAGCTGGCATCGCCATGGCCATGATTCCAGATATTACATGCCTGTCAGGGCCAAGGGTGAACCTGAACATCAGCTTCACCTTTGGCCCCACCCCCTGCAACCAGACAGTACTGCGAACCGCACCCTATTCCCCAGAGGCCACTGCGTTGTTCGCCACCGCGATCACCCTCATGATGATCCTCACCATCGTGGGCAACATCCTGGTCATCATCGCCGTACTGACCTCGCGCTCGCTCCGCGGCCCACAGAACCTCTTCCTGGTCTCGCTGGCCGCAGCTGACATCCTGGTGGCTACCCTCATCATCCCCTTCTCGCTGGCCAATGAGCTCCAGGGATACTGGGCGTTCCGCTCACTGTGGTGTGAGATCTACCTGGCGTTGGATGTCCTCTTCTGCACGTCCTCCATCGCTCACCTCTGTGCCATCTCATTGGACCGCTACCTGTCCATCTCCCGGCCCGTGTCCTATGGCGCCCAACGAACCCCCGCGCGCATCAAGGCGGCCATCGTGGTGGTCTGGCTTCTCTCGGCCGCCATCTCCTTCCCTCCCCTCCTCTCCCTGGATAAGAGCGAGGGAGGGGTGGAGGTGTGTGAGCTGAACAACGAGCGTTGGTATATTCTCTACTCCACCATCGGCTCGTTCTTCGCCCCGTGTCTCATCATGATCGGGGTCTACATCAGGATCTACCAGATTGCCAAGCAACACACAAGATGTCCGCCAGGGGAAAAACCCAACCTTAACACAACTCCCTGCAAAGCGTCTAGCAACACTCCAACAGCCCACGCACCTGGACCTGTCATTACCCCCCAGCCCAAGCCTCTCAGCCAACTACAGCACAGCAGAGGGGAGGGAGGGAAAGCAGATGGACAATCCAAGGATGCCGTACCTTCGAAGAGTCTCCCTGTCTCCTCCCCCTCATCTCCTCCTCCCCAGAGCGAGACCCAGGCCAAGACCCCGACCGGCCCACAGATTGAACCACAACCACAGACCCAGCCTTCTTCACCAACCTCTGTCCCCACCTCACCCCATCCTCCCTCACCCACCATAGCTCTCTCCCCCACACTCCCCCTTGCAGAAATCCAACCTGGGGAGACCCACAGACAGGGTGAGAGACGGGAGAAGAGACAGAGAAACACCACCAATGATGACAGCTTCAGCTCTGGCTCCGAGGCAGAGGCAGAGGCAGAGATGAGTGGAAAAAGAAAGGGGGAGGGAGGGAACAGGACAGTTAAGAACAATGGAGGGTCAAAGTCTGGAGGTGCAGGGTTAAAAATTCAACCTCTCTCTTCTCTGACCTCTCACAAGTTCAAAAAGACCGTTGCCACACCCACCAGCACAGAGCTGGCCTTTGACAGGCCAGGGAAGGCTCAGGTCACGCCAATGTCTCGGCGCAAGGCCATGGTGAATCGCGAGAAGCGCTTCACGTTCGTCCTGGCTGTGGTAATCGGGGTATTTGTCATCTGCTGGTTCCCTTTCTTCTTCTCCTACTCGCTGCAGGCCATCTGTCCTGAGACCTGCTCTCTCCCTGATCCCCTCTTCAAGTTCTTCTTCTGGATTGGCTACTGCAACTCCTGTCTGAACCCTGTCATATACACCATCTTCAACCAGGACTTCAGGAAGGCCTTCAAGAAGATCCTCTGTAGGGACACCAAGGGGACAAACTTTTAGAGTGGATACTGTAGAAGGGACACCTTATTTTAGAGTATATGCTGTGTAAGGACACTAAGGACAATGACTTCCAGAGTGGATATACTGTAAGGATAGATTTTTAGCTTTCTTGTGTAAGAAACCACAGACAATCTGCTGAGTCCGTCCTTTGCTGAACATTCCGTTAGATCAGATTAACAAAAGGCTGAACTATGGGATGCTGGAGTAGATCAAGATGCTCTGATGTTCCCATTGGGGGCAGTGGGAGAGGAGGGGAGGGAGGGACGCAATATACCTGAAAAAAAAAACTCTGTTACAGCTTGTTTAGTGATCGGAACAAAACAGGGCCATCAGTCATGAGGACATGTTGCTCAATTTACATTATAAACTGGGTGGTTCGAACCCTGAATGCTGATTGGCTGACAGCCGTGGTATATCATGGTTATGACAAAACATTTATTTGCACTGCTGTGATTATGTTGGTAACCAGTTTATAATAGCAATAAGGCACCTTGGGGGTTTGTGATATATCGCCAATATACCACGGCTAAGGGCTGTATTCAGGCACCCCGCGTTGCGTCTTGCATAAGAACAGCCTTTAGCCATGGTATATCGGCCATATACCAAACCTCCTCGTGCCTTATTGCTTAAGTATATCACTGCTTGCATCTTTCTATCTATAAGCAAACCAAGGCTGCTCTCTGTTGAATAATTTGTCTGTCTGTATATCTGGATTCCCACAGCCATTACCTCTAGGCTTGTGACTGGCCACTCTGAACTACAAGGACGCAGTATCAGGAGAGTGTTCTTAGACATTACCAGGTACTGTCCACCGCAAGGACACAGATTGGGCAGGAGAATGTGTGGTAGAACGTGTGCAGTAGAATGTGTTCCTGGAGTTCTCTGTGTTCAAGAACTTGTAGTGTGTGAAGGGAGTTTGTCCAAGGACAGACAGACAAAGAACCTTACATCCTTTACACCAGTGTTTCCCAAACTCGGTCCTCGGGACCCCTAGGGGTGCAGTTTGTGTTGTTGTTGCCCTATCACTACACAGCTGATTCAAGTCATCAACCAATCATCACGCTTGGATCATTTGAATCAGCTGTGTAGTGTTAGGGCAAAAACCTAAATGTGCACCCCTTGGGGTCCCGAGGACCGAGTTTGGGAAGCGTTGCTTTACACCTTGCATGGCGACTGGCCTCTGTCGTGAACTCATACACTGTGACGGACATGTTTTATAGGGGACAACCCAGCTGTATTTGTGTCTTGTGTTCAGTGTCAGAAATGCACCTTTATGTTTTACTATGAGTATGAAATGAATGTAAACACATGAAAAGTGAAATATGGGTTTTCGATATGACCAATGCCTCAGTAATGTAATATGTTGGGTTTAGAGAGGATCTGCAGTAGTAGTTATTAAATACTGTGTGTGCTTGTTGTGTGATGGCCTACGGGTTTTACTGGAACAGAGGAAATCTCTAATGGTGTTTTTTTTTTATATCTGAGATAAAGATGAGAGCATGAGGAACTCACAAGACCACACACACACACACACACACACACACACACACACACACACACACACACACACACACACACACACACACACACACACACACACACACACACACACACACACACACACACACACACACACACACACACACACACACACACACACACACACACACACACACACACACACACACACACACACACACACACACACACACACACAAACACACACTCTCTCGGTCTCTCTAGCCTGGGGTGTGTGTTCTGTGTTGTGATGTATGGAGTGTCCTCTCCTCTCAATATTCCCTGTGGAGTTAACCACCACCCAGAGCAATGAGGAGGAGTGTATCCTCTGCTGTGATCCCAGGAACATTCTACCTCCTCCTGGGAAAAGCATGGTAGTGCTGTGCACACCTAGGGCTACAACGGGAAAACCGGAATGGGAATACTACAGCAGGAAAAAATGTTAAGGCTATTCTGTGAAATGGATGAAAGACACAAAACAGACTCTAATTGCCCAGGCACTACCTGGAGACAAGACGATGCTGAGTCCTCTCTGTGTGTATGTGTGTATGTGGTTGCATGTTTTACAGAATGCATGCCTATGAATGCATATTCTCAAATTCCGTGTGAACCAACAAACCCATAATAATATCTTTATTTATGTGTTTTCATAAATGTCCATGACTGAACAAGCTGGTGTATTGTACAAAATTCAATAAATAAAAATTCTACGGTATTTACAGTGCATTTGGAAAGTATTCAGACGCCTTGACTTTTCCACATTGTTACGTTACAGCCTTATTCTGAAATGGATTTAAAAAAACATGTTCTCCCTCATCAATCCAAACACAATAACCCCTAATGTTTTTTTCTCACATTTTTGCAAACATATTAAAGATAAAACACTTAAATATCACATTATTCAGACCATTTAGTCAGTACTTTGTTGAAGCACCTTTGGCAGCGATTACAGCCTCAAAACTTCTTGCATATGACACTACAAGCTTTGCACACCTATATTTGGGGAGTTTCTCCCATTCTTCTCTGCAGATCCTCTCAAGCTCTGTCAGGTTGGATGGGGAGCATCGCTGCACAACTATTTCAGGTCTCTCCAGAGATATTAGATCGGGTTCAAGTCCAGGCTCTGGCTGGGCCACTCAACAACATTCAGAGATTTGTCCCGAAGCCACTCCTGCATTGTCTTGGCTGTGTGCTTAGGGTCGTTGTCCTGTTGGAAGGTGAACTTTGCCCTATTCTGAGGTCCTGAGTGCTCTGGAGCAGGTTTTCATGAAGGATCTCTCTGTACTTTGCCTTGTTTATCTTTACCTTGATCCTGACTTGTCCCCTGTCGTGACTTTACTTTCATTACATTTACATTTAAGTCATTTAGCAGACGCTCTTATCCAGAGCGACTTACAAATATGACTGTTATTTATCTAATCAACTAACTGTGCTTAAATTGTTACCCGATTAAATTAATCATGTAACAATTAGGAATTTGGGGCACAACGAGAGTGGTTGTTTAAAGAGTTACCATCTCCCAAATTTACCTATCACGTATGCTACGGTCACAAGACGCAGGTCTCCTAATTGTCCCTAGAATTTCTAAGCAAACAGCTGGAGGCAGGGCTTTCTCCTATAGAGCTCCATTTTTATGGAATGGTCTGCCTACCCATGTGAGAGACGCAAACTCGGTCTTAACCTTTAAGTCTTTACTGAAGACTCATCTCTTCAGTGGGTCATATGATTGAGTGTGTGGTCCTTCTGTAGCTCAGTTGGTAGAGCATGGCGTTTGTAACGCCAGGATAGTGGGTTCGATCCCCGGGACCACCCATACGTAGAATGTATGCACACATGACTGTAAGTCGCTTTGGATAAAAGCGTCTGCTAAATGGCATATATTATTATTTATATATTATTATTATTAGTCTGGCCCAGGAGTGTGAAGGTGAATGGAAAGGCTCTGGAGCAACGAAGCGCCCTTGCTGTCTCTGCCTGGCCGGTTCCCCTCTTTCCACTGGGATTTTCTGCCTCTAACCCTATTACAGGGGCTGAGTCACTGGCTTACTAGGGCTCTTTCATACCGTCCTTAGGAGGGGTGCGTCACTTGAGTGGGTTGAGTCACTGATGTGATCTTCATGTCTGGGTTGGCACCCCTCCTTGGGTTGTACCGTGGCAGAGATCTTTGTGGGCTATACTCGGACTTGTCTCAGGATGGTAAGTTGGTGGCTGAAGATATCCCTCTTGTGGTGTGGGGGCTGTGCTTTGGCAAAGTGGATGGGGTTATATTCTTCCTGTTTGGCCCTTTCCGGGGATGTCATCGGATGGGGCCACAGTGTCTCCTGACCCCTCCTGTCTCAGCCTCCAGTATTTATGCTGCAGTAGTTTATGTGTCGGGGGGCTAGTGTCAGTTTGTTATATCTAGAGTACTTCTCCTGTCCCATCCGGTGTCCTGTGTGAATTTAAGTATGCTCTCTCTAATTCTCTCTTTCTTTCTCTCTCTCGGATGACCTGAGCTCTAGGACCATGCCTCAGGACTACCTGACATGATGACTCCTTGCTGTCCCCAGTCCACCTGGCCGTGCTGCTGCTCCAGTTTCAACTGTTCTGCCTGTGATTATTATTATTTGACCATGCTGGTCATTTATGAACATTTGAACATCTTGGCCATGTTCTGTTATAATCTCCACCCGGCACAGTCAGAAGAGGACTGGCCACCCCACATAGCCTGGTTCCTCTCTAGATTTCTTCCTAGGTTTTGGCCTTTCTAGGGAGTTTCCTAGCCACCATGCTTCTACACCTGCATTGCTTGCCGTTTGGGGTTTTAGGCTGGGTTTCTGTACAGCACTTTGAGATATCAGCTGATGTACGAAGGGCTATATAAATACATTTGATTTGATATCCACAAAACAGTCAATGAATTAATCATAACCTCATTCGGAACAGTCGTAACCTCCTGCAACTTCAAAAGCCCCAGCATTACTTATGATTCAGTACTACACAAATAGATGTAGGTATTTATTTACTAGCAAACTAAATAATAACACAGAATAAACCTACACACTTAATACATTAGGAAAAGGTCCCTAGTGGACTGACACAATATGGTGGCTTTTTACACAACGACATGGAGTGGGAGAGAGAGAGAGAGAGAGAGAGAGAGAGAGAGAGAGAGAGAGAGAGAGAGAGAGAGAGAGAGAGAGAGAGAGAGAGAGAGAAAAAAGAGACACTATCATTGATACATTTTAGAAACTATTCTCACAGTAATCATAGACTTTGCACATGAAGTGCAGCCCATTTGGACTTAGAAATCATGAATGTATTTACGTTTAAATGCCTTTGTTTGATGTGGATCTCTGTCAGAAACAGTGCTCCATAGGAAGGGTGATGGGCCTTTCAGCGGTACGCCGGTAAGGCTCTGATTGTCTGAAAGGGATCCGGACCCGTCTCTTCTACTGTTGCTCACTCTGTACGATGCTCCTTTAAAGAAAGGCTAGCCAATTGCTTCGATGGGATGCTTGGGACTCGGCTTGCTTGATCTTCTTCCTTTTTTCTGTAGCAATTTTGATGGCCTTTGCCGAGCGCATCTTCATCCATTAGTGAGTTGATCGCTTGAATAGTGAGAGAGAAATTAAGAAGTTAAAACAACCACTCAATGTATTGTGACAACTGTGAAACTGATAAAAGGACGGACGTTTCCCCACCAAGGGAGGGGAGAAACCGCTAGGGTTGCAGAAGATTATGAAACATGTTGCAGAATATGATAAGCAATAACGATTTGGAGAAGACTTGTACAAAGCATTCATTTATTGAGGTAATGCTAAATAATTGAAAGGAAACATCTAATATGTGTGTGTGCTTCAAAGTAAGTTAGAGAAATATTGACAACCACAGGAGGGAACAAGTCTGTGTGGGTTTGCAGGAAACAATTTGATATAGTTCTCTGAAGAATAGACTAGATTGAACTCCGAGAAGGGAAGTGTCATGACGTTGGCCTGGGGGTAGGTTTATGACAGTCATATATACCTCTTCCCCCCTTTTTCCTCTCTCTACCCTACTGATGTTACATTTGAAAACCCCTTGGTTAACATAGAGATTCTGGGAACATCAGAAGGTGGGTGGAAATGAACTATATTCTGATAATCTGACCAATTGAATATATGCAGTGGCACTTAAACTCAATCCCATATACTGAGTTCTTACAAAAAAAGGATATAAATTCTCTAGTACAGCCAATATTGAAGACTATCAAATGCTTCTCAAAGATGGCTTCTGGTGGTCAAACTAGCACTATGGCTGACAATTAAATGTAATGGCGACTTTGTACATATAGTGCACAGTGAGGGGGGAAAAGGATTTGATCCCCTGCTGATTTTGTACGTTTTCCCACTCACAAATACTTATTTCCCTCATTAAAATGCAAATCAATTTATTACATTTTTGACACACGTTTTTCTGGATTTTTGTTATAATAATATAATATATGCCATTTAGCAGACGCTTTTATCCAAAGCGACTTACAGTCATGTGTGCATACATTCTACGTATGGGTGGTCCCGGGGATTGAACCCACTACCCTGGCGTTACAAGCGCCATGCTCTACCAACTGAGCTACAGAGGTGTTATTCTGTCTCTCACTGTTCAAATAAACCTACCATTAAAATTATAGACTGATCATTTCTTTGTCAGTGGGCAAACATACAAAATCAGCAGGGGATCAAATCATTTTTCCCCTCACTGTATATACTTTTCAAGTTACAGTATTTCCTTCATAACACTTAACTTCGAGATAGGGGGCGCTCTTTTAATTTTTGGATAAAAAATGTTCCCGTTTTAAACAAGGTATTTTGAAAAGATGAAAAGATGCTCGACTATGCATGTAATTGACAGCTTTGGAAAGGAAAAACTCTGACGTTTCCAAAACTGCAAAGATATTATCTGTGAGTGCCCCAGAACTAATGCTACAGGCGAAACCAAGATGAAGTTTCATACAGGAAATGCCCCAGATTCTGAAGGCGCTGTGTTCCAATGTCTCCTTATATGGCTGTGAATGCGCCAGGAATGAGCCTGCCCTTTCTGTCGTTTCCCCAAGGTGTCTGCAGCATTGTGATGTATTTGTAGGCATATCATTGGAAGATTGACCATAAGAGACTACATTTACCAGGTGTCCGCCCGGTGTCCTGCGTCGAAACTATTTCGTAATCTCCAGGTGCGTGCATGTTTCCATTTTGAAGAGAGGAGAAACTAAACTGCCACGAGTGACTTATCATCGAATAGATATGTGAAAAACACCTTGAGGATTGATTCTAAACAACGTTTACCATGTTTCAGTCGATATTATGGAGTTAATTTGGAAAAAGGTTCAGCGTTTTGATAACTGAATTTTCGTTTTTTTTTTGGGAACCAAACGTGATGCACAAAATGGAGCGATTTCTCCTAAACAAATAATCTTTCAGGAAAAACTGAAAATTTGCTATCTAACTGAGAGTCTCCTCATTGAAAACATCCGAAGTTCTTCAAAGGTAAATGATTTTATTTGAATGCTTTTCTGTTTTTTGTGAAAATGTTGCCTGCTGAATGTTAACGCTAAATGCTACGCTAGCTATCAATAGCTATCAATACTGTTACACAAATGCTTGTTTTGCTATGGTTGAGAAGCATATTTTTCAAAATCTGAGATGACAGTGTTGTTAACAGAAGGCTAAGCTTGAGAGCTAGCATATTGTTTTCATTTCATTTGCGATTTTCATGAATAGTTAACGCTGCGTTATGGTAATGGCTTGATGCTGTAGTCACGATCCCGGATCCGGGATGGCTCGACGCAAGAAGTTAAAGGCATCACAACATAACCCATATTCAATTATTATTCTTTAGATCACCTCTGAGCATTGCCCACGTTCTTATGTTAGAAATATTGTTCCAGTATTCGCTTTTGAACGTGATAAAGTTTCTGCAGGAAACTCTGGAAACAAAGGAACATTCGTGTACTGAATTTGGAGAGGGATGTTCTTTGGATCTTCGTTCCTTTAATTTACAACAGGGCGTGAGGTGTCAACCCCCACAGCAGCTCCCTCCTCCCATCTTCTATGAGTGAGAGAGGGCCTGGTTATTGCCAAGCTGATCTGACCCATTCAGATCCTCACAGGACATTCATGACAGTCCCCCTCTGTTGGGTTTAATCTAGGAAGGATTCTGCAAGTTGCAACCCACCACAAAAGTGATCATGGGATGTCCTGGTTTTTCAGGTCATCATAGTAGACCCCCTCTGGTGGTTTACCCTGGTTGGATTCCTGCAAGCTGCACACCACCACAAGATTGGCCAGGGGATCTCCTGGTTTTGAATCATCATTCCTGATCCGTCGTCCAGTTGTCCAGGCATCAATTTAGACAGACATTAATAACGCACAACACTCATGCAATACATCATTACATGTGACACTAACTAGTGGTTGTATGGGGAACTTGTTTGTGGCAGTATCACTTCCTGTGTAAAAGGAAATGAAAGAAAAATGAACACAAACAAAAGATAAACAAAATATAGTAAACACCTTAAATCATCTATATAATATAATATAATATATGCCATTTAGCAGACGCGGTCTTGGCTAAATTACTAGCATGGCATTTTGTCTAATCTGGGGGAGATCCTTATTAGCGATGTGTTGCTAAAGGCACTATCCCAAGTTGATAACTACATGATAAGTCTACAGCTGTAAGGCACCAGGTACTCCGGACAGTCTACAGAGATGACCTATGTACCTCTGGGGAGAAACTGGTGAGCTGTAGCTGTAGAGTCAAAGGTCTGTTTACAACTTTACCAAGGCTGGTATTTTGCTCGGGCCCTTCAGTGATCCTAGTATAAATCCTCACTAAATGTCCCATTGGACATGTGCATTTATGCTTTTACACAAGCTCATATGCAAGGGAAAGAAGTACCAAATATCCTGGTAGGCCGCAACCTGTTCAGAATGAGTCTGACGTCATCAGATCATGATCATCCATGTCAGTGACTGTGTGTCAGTAAGAAATCGGTGCCGACCTCAAGACATTGGCCAAGGGGACTTATTGTGGTTTTACAAGAAGTCAATGTGTCTTACACCACTGTAGTGGCGATAGGTATGAAGGAGTCTATTCATAGCCATGTTATCCACGGAGGAGCTAACCTCACGACAGAAGTACTCTATAAGCACTGAACCAGTCGTACGCGGTGAGATGACTTCTAAAAACTTTCCTCCTGAATGGAGGGTTCTGTTTATTAGTGGCATGCGTGTTAACCATCAGAAGAGTGTTTTGGAGATTCCCTTCCACGTGTTGCAATCTGAGTGATCACTACCTCCTCTGTTGCTGTTATCAGTTTGAATTGTTAGGTCTCTAACCTCCTGACTGATTGTGGCTGGACTGACTGTTCCTGGCATTGGTACCCAAGGCAACCAGCCACTCTACCAATTCATACCGAAATGTTGTCCTACCGGAACACATGATTAGAGCATTTTACTATTTGCATTGTAATTGAGTCTACACTTGGCAAGCAATGATTATTGTCAACTTGATTTGTTTCCTGATCAGGCGGCCTCGACTTTCCCACTGGCCTCGACGAGGCTCATAATGGGTCTGGGCTAGTATTCCCCAGCGAATAGGTCGGACCCTTTGTACAAGTTGCCAGCAGCCGCGTTAGTCAATTGGCTAGAACCTTACAACCAAATCTCCTGGTGTTTGTGCTTCAAAACTCTCAGTGGCTGTCGTGGCCTGCCAGTCACCACAACGTTCACGTGTGGAAACCGTTCCAGTACATGTGAACTGAGCCAAGGGTATCTTTCTGCGAAAACATGAAAAGGATAGTCTATCAGGTTTGCCGATTGGATGTTAAAGAGATATCAAGAGGTGTCGAAATACATTTTCCCAAGGGGTCCTGTCAACAGATCCTCCTTGTGGATGATAGTGTTGCAGCCAACGTTAGAAGACAGTGTGGTCAGTGGAGACAGCACGGTTACTTATTGGTTGTTTTTCCCAATAAATCAGTGGGACCAAACGACCCACTTTTGATGCCTTAAAAGCTGTGCTCACAAGCTCTCTGAGTTCTGAGATTAGTTTGCCAATCTGGGCTGTATAATGACGTATGACAAAGTAAGCTGAATGAAGCCTATGATTGTATGCTTGTGGGTCTTCATTCCATCGAGGACCACTTTGGGACAAGCGTTTAAATGAATACTTTCAAATGATATCCTCTGGGTCCACACTGTGCACTTTGTTGTATGTCTGTTGCCCAAAATAAATTAAAGTCAAAATTCCGAGCTTGTTTTACAATGTTAGCCAGCGAGTTGTGTTTGTGAGTTGCAGAACCACTGAATTCTATTTTCAAAGCCGTGGAAAGTTGTGTAGTTGTTTTGCATGTGTTGCTGTTGTAGACGGATGAACCTTACGTGTCTAGTCGATGTTCGCTTCAGCAGGTAAAACCTGTCAGTACCCGTAGTGTTCGGGTAGCCATCCAAGGCGTTGTCTATGTCTGCCGAGTGTCGTTTGGCTTCCCTGGAACGGGGTCAAAGGTGCAGAAGTTTTTGACAATTTTGTCAAGGCATTCCGTGCCAAGAGCGCGGAGAAGGTTGGTGGGGAAACTTGGGCTGAAAGGCCAAGAGGAGAAGCCAAGCTTTGATTTTGTTGGCGAGGAGATGCCATATTACTCTGTGCCGAATGGCCAAGAGGAGAAGACTGGGGGACATCTGAGAGGCAAAGTCTGAAACCTTCTGTCGTCTTCACTCCTTTGTGTACTGAGCTCCGTTTGTGAACACGGTTGCTTGTTTGGGTAGTCACGTTGTAGCGCGTGACCATTCTTGAATTCCTCCAGATGGTACCTAAGGGAAGTATTCTACTTCATCGCAGAGTCCACTTGGGTGCTTAGAGTACTTATTTTAGACACATGAGTGTTGCACTGGCTCCGTTCAGCCTCAGACTTATATGTCATGGTTTACAGATAGAGGTTGAGTGAGGAGCGAGAGAGGAGCAAGAGATTCAGTAATGAGATTTCCTCTGCTTGCTTGGAGATCAATTTTCCCGTCTCTCACTTCGGTTCTCTCATCAATCATTTGGTCAGCGACTTCAATGAGTTCCACTGTTTTGTCACCCAACTTGGTTATTGAGTTCATTAACTGATCGCCTTTGCTCGGCAGCATTTGGACTAGAACATTACTGCTTTGAGAGTTGTTCATCAAAGCAACATGCATCTTAAGTTGTGCGCCCGTTTGTAGATAAATCTGACGAGTTATCTAGTTTTGCGTGGACTTCGCCATATTTATTTTTGGCGGGAAACTCTGGAGACAAAGATGACTAGCGAATTGGAGAGGGAAGTTCTCTGGATCTCCGTTCCTGAGGTGTCAACCCCCACAGCAGCTCCCTCCTCCCATCTTCTGTAGGTGAGAGAGAATCTGGTTACTGCCAAGCTGATCTCACCCATTCGGATCCTTACAGGACAGTCATGACACCCCTATTCCAGGACGCTAAAAAACATATGCCACCACCATGCTTAACCGTAGGGATGGTGCCAGGTTTCCTCCAGACATGACGCTTGGCATTCAGACCAAAGAGTAACATTTTGGTTTTATCAGACCAGAGAATCTTGTTTTTCTTTTAAGGTGCCTTTTGGCAAACTCCAAGTGGGCTGTTAGGTGCATTTTACTGATGAGTCGCTTCCGTCTGGACACTTTACCATAAAGGCCTGATTGGTGGAGTGCTGCAGAGATGTTGTCATTCTGGAAGGTTCTGCCATCTCCATAGAGGAACTCTGTAGCTCTGTCAGTGTGACCATCGGGTTCTTGGTCCCTTCCCTGACCAAGGTCCTTCTCCCCTGATTGCTGTTTGGCCAGGCGAACAGATGTAGAAAGAGTGGAAGTTCCAAACATCTTCCATTTAAGAATGATTGAGGCCACTGTGTTCTCTGGGACCTTCAATGCTGCAGAAAGGTTTTGGTACCCTTCCTTGACACAATCCTGTCTCGGAGCTCTATAGACAAGTCCTTCGACCTCATGGCTTGGTTTTGCTTTGACGTGCACTGTCAACTGTGGGACATTATGTCTGAAAACCTGTTCTCTTTGTCGTTATGGGGTATTGTCTGTAGATCAATGAGGAAAAGTTAATTTAATCAATTTTAGAACAAGGCTTAAACATAACAAAATGTGGAAAGAGGGAAGGGGTCTCAATACTTTACAAATGCCCTGTTTGTAGAAAAAAGCATTATGTTTGTAGCGGTATTTATTAGCGAGGGGTAAAGATAAAGATTTTGTTCAGGCGCCAGGCAGGTATTAACCATGCCGAAAGGAAAAAGAGTAGAATAGAGAGTACCACTACCAGACCCACACACATCAGCAGAAGAGACTGCCTAAGCGTGTAGCCTGTTTACCAGATAGCCAGGAGAGAAAAGAGAATACACACCCTATAAAACCCATATCACAGCACAGGGGTAACCCCACCAAGAATACCTCCTACAATAATAATAATAATAATAATGGCAGAGCAATTGAACAGCAACTTCATTTGAAACAATTTACAAGAAAGAACCCAGTCATCAACATAGGATTTGCAATAATCTGTATTATCGTCCAGTGGAGGAGTGCAGAGGGTATGAATGTGGGGGGTGTTCATAGAAAAAAAAACAAAGGCCTTAAAAATGTCCACAATCTTCTCGGCCACATGTCATTAGTACACCCCACCTCAATACAGTTCAAATAACAATACTCAACTTGCAAGCAACCTCCCTTTTAACTATAAAATGTCCACCCAAATACTTCTGGCAGGGCAATAATAGTCCAGCTCTAATGAACTTCAATGGGAAATGCATTTGAAAAATAGAACGTCTGCTGCAGTGTATAGCACTGGAATGATAGAGGGAAGAAAGAGAGAGAGAGCGCAAGAGAGAACTTAGCTGTGGCCTTCAGGCTTGCAGTTGTCCTGCCTGACCAGCCGATGGTTTGTATGTCAAACCGACGATTGAGTTAAGCACTTTATAAACTACACACGCTGAAAATAAACAAGGACATCTGCAGCATAGCACACACAATCAAACTGTCGCGCCAACCAAGAGCTACTCCCCAGAGAGCTGAAAGAGCTGTCTTGATTTCCTCCTTCCTTACTGCTGATGCGCTCTTAAAGCGGCAGCGCACGGTGAAGGCTCCGTGCAGGATTTCGCCACATGTTGACTGACAACCTTTTCATGTTGCTGAAAAAAAAAGAAAAGGATCTTGGTCATTTTTATTTCGCTCTCTCTTTTCTCCTCTTTCTCTCTCGACCCTCGGACATAGGCCAGGAAGGGTCTCGGGACTGTCCTGTTTTTGATGTGTGTGGCCTTTCAGATTATTGTAGAAATGAATGCACCGAAGGTGTTAATTTGATGTGTTTCACTAAGTGTGTGTCATACAGTACCATGCATCAGTGCATCTTACAAATCTCTCTGCTTTAGGTTAAGATCTATGGACTATTTCCATGAATCCGTTAGTATGGGTATGTTACACTAAGACTGAAATGTTAGGTGAGTGTGTGGGTTACTGACACCCACTAGGCACACACTGGTTGAATCGATGTTGTTTCCAAATCATTTCAATGAAAGTACACTGAACCAACGTGGAATAGATGTTGAATTGACGTCTGTGCCCAGTGGGAAGTGTCTGTGAGATGTGTATGAAATGGTGTGTGTGTTTTGGGACAAGGGCATGTATGTTTATTTTCAGGGACATGTGTGTGTGTGTGTTTTGGGATAGGCATGTGTGTGTGTGTGTGTGTGCTCGTGCGCGTGCATGTTTTTAGGCACATGGGTATATGGTCGTCTCAGTCTTGGCAGTGCTGTGGAAACAGGATGTATAGGCTTCATTTGGCTGTAATATTAATACTTGTGCTGAGGGGATGAGAACGTGAGGAGCATCACTCTCCCTCTGCCGCTGCTGGTTTGTACACAGTACTCACTACTGCTTCAATACTTAGTATATTCAATTGTGTGGTTAAAAAGGAGGTCGGGCCAGCAACATGATGGTTGTTTGGCATCAGTGTCCTAGATGCTAGGGTATGAGGACAAGCCCAAGATTGCCTCAATGTTATGTGTGTGTGAATGTACCAGATGGCAAAGTGTGTGTGTGTGTGTGTGTGTGTGTGTGTGTGTGTGTGTGTGTGTGTGTGTGTGTGTGTGTGTGTGTGTGTGTGTGTGTGTGTGTGTGTGTGTGTGTGTGTGTGTGTGTGTGTGTGTGTGTGTGTGTGTGTGTGTGTGTGTGTGTGTGTGTGTGTGTGTGTGTGTGTGTGTATGGACACAGTCCTTTCATTGCCTTGCCAGTTCAAAGTGTGTATCTCACAGGATGGGTTTTTTATTATTAAACCAGCTTAAATAATGTATACAGTCGCCACAATTTGCTGAGATAAAAGTAAAAAAATCTAAAGGGATTACATTGTATTTTTTTCCTGCCAATCTACACAACTTTCTCCACATTTTCAAAGTGAAAGAAAAATATAGAGATGTGTTGATTCCGTAGGTCTTCACATCACAGAGTTAACACATGGTGGAAGGAAATTTGTCAGCTATTACAGCTGTGAATCATTTTGAATGATTCTACCAATCCTGCACAACTCTTAGGGCAACATACACTCACCAGACAGTTTATTAGGTACATCACTCTGTTCACGAAAATGGATCGCTCCTACAGGCAGACAGGCATCGAGGCATTCAGTTACTGTTCGATTGAACGTTAGGTCACTTCTTTTGCCCATTCTAAGCGACCTTGAGCGTGGTATGATCACCGGCGCCAGGCGAGGATCCACTATCTCAGAAACAACCGCCATCCTGGCCTTTTCGTGCACGACAGTGTCTAGGGTTTACTGAGAATCATGCAACTAACATCCAGTCAGAGGCATTCCTCTGGGTGAACACAGCTCGTTGAGAGAGGTCAAAGGAGAATGGCAAGAATCCTGCAAGCTAACAGGCGGGCCACAAACAGACAAATATCGTTGCAGTACAACAGTGGTGGGCAGAACGACATCTTGGAATGCACAACTCGTCCATCCTTCTCACAGATGGGCTATTGCATCACACCGGGTTCCATTCCTATCAGCTACAAACAAGAAGAAGTGGCTCCAGTGGGCACACAATCACCAACACTGGACAATTGAGGAGTGGAAAAACATTGCTTGGAACATGACAGTGAGTTCAGTTTACTTGAGTGGCCTGCTCAGTCCCCAGAGCTCAACCCAACAGAGCATCATTTGGATGAGATGGAACAGGCTGTTCTCAGCACGAATGTACCGCCATCCAATCTGCAGCAACTCTGTGATGCCATCGAGTCAGCTTGGACCAACATCCCTGTGGACCCTTTCCGACACCTTGTAGAATGACCTAAATAATTCAGGCTGTTCTGGAGGCAAAGGGTGTTCCAATCCAGTCCTACACTAAATAAAAATATACATGCACCATGCAACAATTAATAAGATTTTACCGAGTTATATAGTTCATGTAAGGAAATAAGTCAATTGAAATAAATTCATTGGGCCCTAATCACATCGTTGGGCCCTAATCTATCACATGACTGAGAATACAGATACAGTTGAAGTCAGAAATGTACATACACCATAGCCAAATACATTTATATTCAGTTCTTCATAATTCCTGACATGTAATCCAAGAAAAAATTCCCTGTTTTAGGTTGATTAGGATCACCCCTTTATTTTAAGAAGGTGAAATGTCAGAATAATAGTAGAGAGAATGATTGATTTCAGCTTTTATTTCTTTCATCACATTCCCAGTGGGTCAGACGTTTACAAACACTCAATTAGTATGTGATAGTGTCATGAAGTTGGCCTGTGGGTAAGGTTTAAGATCCCCCCATAAATACCTTTCTCCCTTTCCTCTCTTGACTCTACTGAAGGACTCTTGAAAAGCCTTTGTTAAACATAGAGAGTCGGGGAACATCAAAAGTTGGGGGGAAAGTAACCATATTTTGGTAATCCAACCAGTTGAAAATATGCGTTGGTACTTAATGAATATGATGTCAGTTCGGTTGTCATCTGAGACATTCTTATGAATGATAGGATGACAAACTGTATCGTGAAAAGTCTACATATTATAGTTACCAGATTTACATGGAATTGTTGTGCAATTTAAATGTTTAAATATGAAACCATTTGTGAAAAGATTAAATGGAATTTTAGCTTCCAAATGAGAGAATTGGGTATTCATAAGGTTAGAGCTCTGCTCACTCAGTGGCCTGCCCATGTGAAGAGACATTGTTTATAAACTATGAAACACACCCTTCTCTCCCTCCACTATATAAGCACCTTTACGAAAATATAACTTCCTGTTCCGAGTACGTGAGGCCTGCAGCCTCTGTGTTAAAAGGGCGAATAACTTGCTGTTCCGATGACATAATGGCGACAATAATAAGCTGTTCTGGGTACATTAGGGCGACGGTCCAATGTCAGAAGGATTCAGATAATAAGCTGTTCTGGGTACATTAGGGCGACGGTCCAATGTCAGAAGGATTCAGATAATAAGCTGTTCTGGGTACATTAGGGCGACGGTCCAATGTCAGAAGGATTCAGATAATAAGCTGTTCTGGGTACATTAGGGCGACGGTCCAATGTCAGAAGGATTCAGATAATAAGCTGTTCTTGTCATGTTTTGTCTTATTTTGTCTTGTCATTTTGCTTTTCCCTCTGTTCGTTTTCCCCCTGCTGGTCTTTTTAGGTTCGTTCCCCTTTTTCTCTCTCCCTTCCTCTCTCTCTTCTCTCTATCGTTCCGTTCCTGCTCCCAGCTGTTCCTATTCCCCTAATCAATCATTTAGTCTTCCCACACCTGTTCCGTATCTTTTCCCCTGATTAAAGTCCCTATTTCTTCCCTTGTTTTCCGTTCCTGTCCTGTCGGATCCTTGTCTATTGTTCACCGTGCTGTGTTTGTGTATCGCCCTGTCGTGTCGTGTTTCCCTCAGATGCTGCGTGATGAGCAGGTGTCTGAGTCTGCTAAGTTCAAGTGCCTTGAACCTGCAGTTCAAGATCAAGTCTCCAGTCGGTTCTCGTCATTACGAGTGGAAATTGTTTTATTTGATTGTATTTTTACTTTACTGGATTAAAGACTCTGTTTTCGCCAAGTCGCTTTTGGGTCCTCATTCACCTGCATGACAGAAGGATCCGACCAAGAATGGACCCAGCGACTATGGATTCTCTCTACTCTACTCTCGAGTTCCAGGGAGCGATGCTCGGCAGACACGAGCAGGAATTGTCTGCTGCTCGGCATGCCGTTGAGACCCTGGCCGCTCAAGTCTCCGACCTCTCAGGACAGTATCAGAGTCTTCGTCTCGTGTCACCAGCTACTTCCGGTTCTTCCGAGCCTCCGGAACCTAGGGTTAATAACCCACCATGTTATTCTGGGCAGCCCACTGAGTGCCGCTCCTTTCTCACCCAGTGTGATATTGTGTTCTCTCTCCAACCCAACACATACTCAAGAGAGAGAGCTCGGATTGCCTACGTCATATCACTCCTTACTGGTCGGGCTCGGCAGTGGGGCACAGCTATCTGGGAGGCAAGCGCTGAGTGTACTAACAATTATCTGAACTTTAAAGAGGAGATGATAAGGGTTTTGATCGCTCAGTTTTTGGGAGAGAAGCTTCCTGGTCCCTGTCTTCCCTATGTCAAGGTAATCGATCCATAACGGATTACTCTATAGAGTTTCGCACTCTTGCTGCCTCCAGTAACTGGAACGAGCAGGCGTTGCTCGCTCGTTTTCTGGAGGGACTCCACGCTAAGGTTAAGGATGAGATTCTCTCTCGGGAGGTTCCATCCAGCGTGGATTCTTTGATTGAACTCGCTATTCGCATTGAACGACGGGTAGATCTTCGTCACCGAGCTCATAGAAGAGAGCTCGCGTTAACTGTGTCTCCCTCTCTCCGACACTACCGTCTTTCCCCACTGACTCAGGTGTTGAGCCCATGCAGCTGGGGGTATTCGCATCTCGACTAAGGAGAGGGAACGGAGAATCACCAACCGCCTCTGTCTCTATTGCGGTTCCGCTGGTCATTTTGTCATTTCATGTCCAGTTAAAGGCCAGAGCTCATCAGTAAGCGGAGGGCGACTGATAAGCGCTACTAGACGGTCCTCTCCGTCAAGTACATGTACTACCTTACCGGTCCATCTACGCTGGACCGGATCGGCAGCTTCCTGCAGTGCATTAATAGACTCTGGGGCAGAGGGCTGTTTTATGGACGAAGCCTGGGCGCGGAACATGACATTCCTCTCAGACAGTTAGGGAGCCCACGGTCATGTTTGCCTTGGATGGTAGTCCTCTCCCCAGTATATTATATGAAACACTACCTTTAATCCTCACTGTATCTGGTAACCATAGTGAGACCATTTCTTTTTGATTTTTTGTTCACCTTTTACACCTGTTGTTTTGGGTCATCCCTGGCTAGTGTGTCATAATCCTTCTTTTGATTGGTCTAGTAATTCTATCCTTTCCTGGAACGTTTCTTGTCATGTGAAGTGTTTAATGTCTGCTATTTCTCCTGTTTGTTCTGTCCCCTCTTCTCAGGAGGAACCTGGTGATTTGACAGGAGTGCCGGAGGAATATCATGGTCTGCGCACGGTCTTCAGTCGGTCCAGAACCAACTCCCTTCCTCCTCACCGGTCGTATGATTGTTGTTCTGATCTCTTTAAGAAGCGTTTTGCATCCGCTCCTATCCTTGTTGTACCTGACGTCACTAAACAGTTTATTGTTGAGGTTGACGCGTCGGGGGTGGGCGTGGGAGCCATTCTGTCCCAGCGCTCCGATACTGACGATGGGGTCCACCCTTGTGCGTATTTTTCTCATCGCCTGTCACCGTCGGAACGTAACTATGATGTGGCTAACCGCGAACTGCTCGCCATCCGTTTAGCCCTAGGCAAAAGGCGACAGTGGTTGGAGGGGGCGACCGTTCCTTTTGTCGTTTGGACTGACCAAAGGAACCTTGAGTACATCCGTTCTGCCAAACGACTGAATGCGCGTCATGCTCGTTGGGCGTTGTTTTTCGCTCGTTTCGAGTTCGTTATTTCTTATTGCCCGGGTACTAAGAACACCAAGCCTCATGCTTTATCCCGTCTCTTTAGTTCTTCTGTGGCTTCTACCGATCCCGAGGGGATCCTTCCTGTTGGGCGTGTTGTCGGGTTGACTGTCTGGGGAATTGAGAGACAGGTTAAGCAAGCACTCACGCACACTGCGTCGCCGCGCTTGTCCTAGTAACCTTCTTTTTCGTTCCTGTTTCTACTCGTCTGGCTGTTCTTCAGTGGGCTCACTCTGCCAAGTTAGCTGGCCATCCCGGCGTTCGGGGTACGCTTGCTTCTATTCGCCAGCGGTTTTGGTGGCCTACTCAGGAGCGTGACACGCGCCGTTTCGTGGCTGCGTGTTCAGACTGCGCGCAGAAGTCTGGTAATTTTTTTTTCTGCTTCTGCTCCTGGTCTTGCTGGGTCTCAGTCTGTTCCCTGCCATCGCATCTCTCCTGTTCTTGTTCCTGCCCTTGCTGTGTCTCAGTCTGTCCCTAGTTGTTACTCTCCTGGCCTGTTTGGTCCTGTTTGCTCTTAAGCTTTCAGTTCTCTACCCGTGTCTCATTTTTTTTTTTAGAGTAGTACCCTAGTTTCCCTTTTTATCGTTTTTCGTTACGGTCCTGAGGAGAGGAGTTGGGTTCTTTCTCGGGACGTGCTGGACCGTTTGATCTATGATTTCCTCCGTTGCCGCCAGTGTTCCTCCTCGAGAGCGCCAGGAGGCGCTCGGTGAGTGGGGGGGTACTGTCATGTTTTGTCTTATTTTGTCTTGTCATTTTGCTTTTCCCTCTGTTCGTTTCCCCCCTGCTGGTCTTTTTAGGTTCGTTCCCCTTTTTCTCTCTCCCTTCCTCTCTCTCTTCTCTCTATCGTTCCGTTCCTGCTCCCAGCTGTTCCTATTCCCCTAATCAATCATTTAGTCTTCCCACACCTGTTCCGTATCTTTTCCCCTGATTAGAGTCCCTATTTCTTCCCTTGTTTTCC
This sequence comes from Oncorhynchus gorbuscha, assembly GCF_021184085.1. Taxonomy (NCBI): domain Eukaryota; kingdom Metazoa; phylum Chordata; class Actinopteri; order Salmoniformes; family Salmonidae; genus Oncorhynchus; species Oncorhynchus gorbuscha. The sequence continues at coordinate 6,542,495 of NC_060192.1, read as the reverse complement.
GTTCCTGTCCTGTCGGATCCTTGTCTATTGTTCACCGTGCTGTGTTTGTGTATCGCCCTGTCGTGTCGTGTTTCCCTCAGATGCTGCGTGATGAGCAGGTGTCTGAGTCTGCTAAGTTCAAGTGCCTTCCCGAGGCAACCTGCAGTTCAAGATCAAGTCTCCAGTCTGTTCTCGTCATTACGAGTGGAAATTGTTTTATTTGATTGTATTTTTACTTTACTGGATTAAAGACTCTGTTTTCGCCAAGTCGCTTTTGGGTCCTTATTCACCTGCATGACAGTTCTGGGTACATTAGGGCGACGGTCCAATGTCAGAAGGATTCAGATAATAAGCTGTTCTGGGTACATTAGGGCGACGGTCCAATGTCAGAAGGATTCAGATAATAAGCTGTTCTGGGTACATTAGGGCGACGGTCCAATGTCAGAAGGATTCAGATAATAAGCTGTTCTGGGTACATTAGGGCGACGGTCCAATGTCAGAAGGATTCAGATAATAAGCTGTTCTGGGTACATTAGGGCGACGGTCCAATGTCAGAAGGATTCAGATAATAAGCTGTTCTGGGTACATTAGGGCGACGGTCCAATGTCAGAAGGATTCAGATAATAAGCTGTTCTGGGTACATTAGGGCGACGGTCCAATGTCAGAAGGATTCAGATAATAACTACAGAACTAAGCCAATCTCAGCGCGAGCTTTGGTTGCGAATGGTATGAACTTTGTGTTATGCTGGTGAATGAGGACCCAAAAGCGGCTTGGCGAAAACAGAGTCTTTAATCCAGTTTAAGGAAATAGCAATACTCCTAGACAAATCGGAGCGGTAAATAAAGCATAAAAACAATTTCACTCGTAATCACGAGAACTGACTGGAGACTCGATAATAAACTGCAGGTTGCCTCGGGAAGGCACTTGACCGTAGCAGACTCAGACACCTGCTCACCACGCAGCATCTGAGGGAAACACGACACGACAGGGCGATACAAAGACACAGCACGGTGAACAATATACAAGGATCCGACAGGACAGAAACGGAAAACAAGGGGAGAAATAGGGACTCTAATCAGGGGAAAAGATAGGGAACAGGTGTGGGAAGACTAAATGATTGATTAGGGGAATAGGAACAGCTGGGAGCAGGAACGGAACGATAGAGAGAAGAGAGAGAGGAAGGGAGAGAGAAAAAGGGGAACGAACCTAAAAAGACCAGCAGGGGGAAAACGAACAGAGGGAAAAGCAAAATGACAAGACAATATAAGACAAAACATGACACTTTGAACTCTTATTCACTACAGAAGT